>NW_004567110.1:26536507-26604021 GCF_000260355.1 Condylura cristata
AGAACTGGGGTACAGGCCAGAGGTGCAGGGGAGGTGAGAGGATTCACCAGAGACAGACTGGGGAGCAGAACAGGCTGACCGACAAAGTACACTGCTGAGGGGAGCAGCAGGTGGGTCAGGAGAGGTCTGCCGCCATGTGGTCACCTTCCGGGCAGGCGGGGATTGAACTCAACGCTGAAGTGGCTTTAGCTTCCCATTGCTGTGCTTTAACCTGCTGCGCCACCAGGGAGGGCCTGCCTTCCATTTTTTAACTTTGTCTAATTCTCAGAGAAACTTTTTTTTTAAAAAAAGATACTACTATACCTCCTTGTAAAGATGAAGAAAAAGACATTATGGTTTGAGGCCATATGTGCATCTCCTTATAAAAATAATTTTAAACCATTTATTGGAAGGACTGAGAATATAAATGTACACATGTATTTTCACCTCCTGATTATTAATATAAGTATAATCAGAGTGGAAAGGGGTGTGGAAAGGGGCATCACAAGGGAGGGAATTAGAGTATTTTTCAATTTTAAGAGTTTCTTCAGCAATTCTGCATCTAGGTATAAGACCTGGAGAAATTCCTCCATATGTACAAAAAGAGATCATTGTGAAGTTAAACACCCTGGAAAGCTGTCAAATTAGCCTACGTTTTTTGGAGGTGAGCATTCTCCATTACATTATTTGGTATAAAGTTCTAGTTCCTATCTAAAAATATTTCCATTTGAAAATTAATCTCTTGTTTGTTTGCTGTGGCTTAGACTCTTTACTTTTTAGATTATCACGTAATTGAAGAATGCAAAGTCTAGCATCCTTTCAATTACATTTAAAATATTTCCTTTCCTAAGTGAGGAAATTGTTCTTTGTATACATTTAAAAATAATTCCTTTCAGTTATATAACTAGCAGTCAGTACCAGTTTGTTTGGGGGCATGTTCTCATACACATTTTTGTCTTGAAAGATGAGTTACAAGCATATATAACATAACTCCATAAAAATTAAATATGAAGTTAGTGAAGACATGGAAATAGGATTTAAGTGAAGAGTAAGTTAAGTATATAAAACGCATCCTGTTCAATCTTATACACAGACCAGAAGGAGGTGACATATATATATATATATATATATGGTTTTCTCACAGCCGAGGGAAATATGGTCATTTCCACAATTAGGTATTCAGAAGACAAAAACAAATGGCGATAATAAACAAAGGAAATATAACTATACTGGTGCTAAAACCAGAGGAAAACAATTTCCAGATATTGTCAGAGAGGGTAAATAAAAAAACAGATTTCATGCTGTTTTCTTATAAATCCCTTAATGTGACTTCACAACATTATTCCAAAGTGAATTCATTAAGGACATCTGAGGGAGGGAAGCAGCGAAGGGAGGCGATTGGGGGCTGGGAAGGTGAGGAAAATGTGGTCTATGTTTCCATGCCAAGGTTACAATCTTCTTGAGGGCAGAAACAAGGTTTTATGTCTCCTAGCATTCAGGGGAGGAGTGTCATAAGCCAGGCTTCTTTGCTTGTTTTCTTCCTCTCTCTATTATGTCAAACATTAAGCTACCCATCTTCAAAATTTAGTGGAAAAAAACCTGCAGATACTGATAACAAAGTGCTTTGGACAGAAAAGTATAGAGGTACGTGTAAGGTTGCTGAGAATGTAAGGAGCAGTGAAGACAAATAAATTGAGCCAGGCCAAGAAGGACGAGGGAGGGGGCCTTCTAGGCAAAGGAGATGACGCTAAGAAAGTAGATGCATGTGTAAGAGAGAGGAGGCAGAGAAGGGAGAGAGGATGTGCGGTATTATAAAAACTTAGCGTGTCTAAAGAAATTTTCACTCTGACTATATGACACCAGTGGGTAGGAGTGAGGGAAGAGTCTGAGTGCTGAAGTCAGATTGCCCGCTGGTCCCAATCCCAGCTCTGTCATTTACCAGCAATGTAACTGAGAAAATTATATAAACTCTTGAGCCTCTGATCCTGATTTGATAATGGGGTAAGGGTAATAATAGTCCCTACCTTTTGGGACTTTCATGATAGATAACTTAATACTTATGAAACACTCAGAACAGCACCTGTAATAGGGTAGGTATAAATTTAATAAAGAGTAGCTATTGTTGTGACCTCATTGTTCTTTCATTCCCACTTTCACTCCATTCCAAACAAGCCTGACTGATTCTGCCTCTAAAACAAATATTTAAGTCATCTTCCGTCTGTATAATCTCTGTTTTTAGAGCCTCTACTTTGGATCAAAAACTATGATTTTTTCCTAGATTATTGCAGTAGTCTCTTAACTGGTCTCCCTGCTTCTACTTTTCCTCTGTCTGTCTTATCATCTGATAAATCAAGTGTCCCTCCATTAAAAAAATCTGTGTGCCTCATCACATGGCATACCAATCATTTACAATCCTCCTTATCATGACCTTAAAAGATTTTAAATAATCTGGTTCCTTCTACTCCTAATCCCACCTCACATGCCTTCCTACTCATTACGTTCAACCTCTAGCTGCTAGAGGTCTGCTAGGACCTATGTACCTGATGTTTCCTCTGCTTCTCCACTTCTTAACCTATTTGCTTCCTTTTTGTCTTCTAGAACCGAGCTCAAGAAATCTGAGACTCTAGTTTGAGACCAAACCAAAATAACAACCATCCTGCTTACTGATATGGTACAGTTTGTAAATTGATGAAATCGATGGCCTTAATTTCTTTGTTGCTTTTGTTTTGTTTTCCTATTCCCAGTCCTACTGTAAGTCTTATTCTTTGCTATTTTCTCAATGCCTTTAATAGCAAACATCTTCTCCTCACAATCAATAAATATTTATGGAATTGATATTGAATGAATTGAGAGTAGGGAAACAGGGGTAATGCCACAAAGATTAAATTACCTTTGGCCAATTATTACGTTTTTGTTGTAATCCAGAGAAATGATAAGACCCTGGCAGTGGTTTTCAACCTTATCTACGTATTGGAATCACCTGGATATTTATTTATATTGATGCCTGAGTACCTCTCTCAGAGACTCTTATTTAATTGATGGGTACAGTCTGGACATTAGGATTTTTAAAAGCTCAATAGGACTTCTACTACTCAAAGTTGAAACCACTGTCCTAAAAGCATAAAGGAGGTATGAAGAGTTGAGTACGGAATATTTAGGATGTATAATATAATAAAAGGACGAGGTGGTTAGTTATGAATCAGAAGTGAATGAAAGGAAGGTACAGTGATGAATCCTTGGTTTCTAGCTTAAGCCTGGATGAACGAGAAAGACAAATTTTGAGTAAAAGATAAATTTCATGTTGGACCCATTGAGTATGAGGTGTCTGTGGGAATGTCTGTGTAGCTGTTCAATAGATTTTTCTCAATATGACTTATATTGCTTTCGTGAAAGGTAGGCAGTCCCGCTAGTTTCCAAGAAGACAAGAAAAGCATCTCTGGAAAACATGACAATTGTACTGAATACAAGACAATTCTTGCTCTGCTCAACCTTCACTGAAAATTCTTTTCCAATCCCACTCTGTTCTGAAATGCTGTTTAATATATTTAGATACTTTTAAGAAGGTTTATCTATGCATCCTATTCTACATAGACATTTAATTTACAACTCTGCACAAACTGTAGGTTTGAAGTATCCAATTGATCAAATTGTTGGCAGCCTTCAGGTGGCAATTAATGGAATATAGAACTTGTAATCAATGTAAATTAGCTAGTCAACATTAAGTACTTTCATTCCTGATTAAAGGTATTTAGACTGCCTAGGCTTACTGAATTTTCTTATAGGTAAACATTTACTGGGTTACCAAAGATACTAAGTAGAGTCAGAAAGACCATGGCTCTATGGTTTGCTTCTAATTTAGACAGACACACTAAAAGAAGAATTCAAAGAGTGATATATTTAGTTTAAGTAACAGATGGTGAGTGGACATTCTGTCCAGTATCTGTCACATTCCGTTTCACAGTATTCCATGAAAGAGTGACTCTGACTCTTGAAATTAACTAGCAGGGATTGGACCTGGTTTGGACTGAATGTGTTTACTCAACTGAGAAAAAGTGGAAACAAGTCTTGTTCAGATTAAAATTCAGAAGGGGTTATGCGTGGCTTAGAGAAAATGAAGGGATGGGACAGACAATGCTGGACTAAAGTGAATTCAGAACATATCAAGGCCTGAAATATAAGTGTCTTGTGAAATAAGAGGGGGGTGATGTACGTGAAGATCTTCAGTGAACCCCCTCCCCCCCTTAAGGCATTAAATTGTGGCGATATCACTCCTAGAAAGGCGATGTGGACGCCGCCACTCTTCTCGGGAGGACATTTCCTCGGGGGGGGGGGGGAGGGAGCAGCAGAAACTAAAACATCCCGGCCCTGCTCTCCCCGGGACTGCCAATGCAGCAGGTGAACCAAGAAAGCATAAAGGAATACAAGGCAAGGGCAACGCCCAAAGCCAGGATCCCCTAGCCCGGCATCTCCTTCCCCTCCGGGAGCATCGCCAGCACCCCCTCATCCCCCCGCGTCTCGGAAGACGCCTGCCCGACAGCTCGGCCATGGGAAGTCCTGAGGGTAGGAAGGAGAGGAAGGACCGCCGACGGTCCCTCCCCCCATCTCCACCCCACCAGGGGACCGACAGCCGGCCCACGCTCTGGGACACAGGGCGGGGAAAGGCAGCCCGGCGAACGTGAGCGAGCGAATGCTCGGTCCCAGAGCCTCCCGCGGCGCACCCGGTCGGCGTGACGCCATGACGCACGGCGCGCGGGCGGGGCGGCGGGGCGGGGCAAGGCGGGGGCCGGAGGAAGGAGTGGGAGGAGGGGGCGGAGACAGCGGGGGCTGAGCGAGGGGAGAATGGCAGTTGCGGCGCTGGTTCCCGGGAACAGCCGTCAAGACAGAGCTGCGGAGGAGGAGTTCTCGAGAGCCGCCGTCTGGACCCCTCCTCTCCGTTCCCCCCGCCCCAGCTGAGAAGCGCCTCGGCGGGTCTGAAGGACCCTCCCTTGCACTTCCTCCGGCTCCCGCCGCCGCTGCGGGGAGATGGGCCTACCCGCCCGCTGCCCGCCGCCCGCCGCCGTTCTGTGGAGTTGAAGGTACTGGCGGGCACCGGAGGAGGTTGCGCTGGGGAGCGGGAGGGCAGGGGCGGCTCCCGTTTCCGAACCCGGCTCACTGGCACCGATCTGGACCTCGCGCCGCTCCCGGGACAGAAATGGGTTGAGAGTCCACGAAAACGGCGCCCCCTCTCGTGCTCAGTGCGGCGGCGGCTGGAGCCGTGGCCGGCCGGGAGGGTCAGGCCTCGGGTTGGTTCCGCGTCGCCCGCCGGCCGGGTCTGGACGCTGGCGCCCCCTGGGCGCGCGAGCCGAGCGGAGCGTGGGATCCGCCCCGAGTCCTGCCCGCCTGGCCCGGCCAGTCTGCGGAGCCGGTGGCCAACCGGCGGTGTTGTGACTGGCCCAAGCGGAGCTCCCCTGGACACGACTTCCCCCGAACCCCCGAAACGGGTGACATCGCGGGCGCCGGCCGGCCGCAGCCACCAGGCGGCGGGGGCGGAGCACATTCCTGATGGGTGAGACCCGCTGTAACGGGACCGATTTCCGGACCTCGCTGCAAATTCGGAACCGGGACCGGTGTTCCCCAGCCCTGCTGCTAAGGAAAAGGGAGGCATGCTCTGGTGAAGGGTCACCGCGAGAACGGCTTGAAAATCAAAATCAAAAACAAACACAAGAAATAGAGTAGTCTTGGGGTAAAAGTAAGCGTTCTTAGGAGGGTTTCCTGGATAGTCTCTCATGCTTGATCTAGCCGTCACCCAGAAAGTCATGCCACTATTTTTAATTGCCAGTTTTTCTTAATTAGGGGTTCATCTCTGCGGTGCTCTTTTCCCCATTTCCACTAATGGGAATAAGAAGTTGTTTACTAACCCCACGACAAGGGCAGTAAATAAAAAAAGAGGGTAGAGTGTTTAAGGCTATATATGGGAGAAAGAAAGATTTTAATTTTTTTTGCCCCACAGCCCTCTGAAGGTAGGCATATCCAATGATACTTTGTCCTGGTTAATATTTACTATTCAAAATGCTGCAGAATGTTCTGTTAACAGAAGGGCTGAGGTTGGAAAGGAGAATGTAGAAAGAAGTGCCAACCGCTGCGATTTTCAAACCCAGGTGTGGTTGTAAATGCTAGTTTGAAATGTTAGTAAACAGTAGAGGATAAGCAATGCTTTCCCCTAACAATTGCCTTAAAATGTTGTCTCTTTATTCCTTTTTTTTTTTTAAGATAGAACATAACTTTCTTTTGTTGTTCCCCCCCCCCCTCACTTATTTTAGCCTAGATTTCTTGACCCTTTGGTTATGTGAAATCTGACAGTATTCCTAAATTTCATTTTCGGTTTTGCCATTACCTGTCTTAAAGCGCATCTCACCAGTTCTGTTTGTAATTCAAGACATTACTGTATTTGTCTGTGCTTCCTTAACACTCAGGTGTCTGAATTGCATTAGAATGTAAATATGTCTATTAGAAAATGGCGGTGATGTAGTCTTAACTCTTACTTTCAAATGTTCTTTCCTTGTTGCAATCAAGGAAACATAGGATGTAAGGGCTTCGAATTAAGTCCTGGGACTTGAGAAACCAAATTGTACAACAGCAGCCAAAAAAAAAAAAAAAATAAAACCCCACCCTTTTTGTTTAAGTTCTTTTTTTAGTAATGGAAGCTTATAACTGAGGTTTTTGAATAACTGATGTTTATATCTCATGTGTCCAAGGAAACTATTTTAATGTTATGGCAAGGTGTCCTTTTCAGGAAAAAATATATTTGACAACTAATTTTAGTGTTTTTTTCAATACCTTTCACTTCAGCAGGATTCCAGTAATCCTCTACAAACTGCAACATTATTTTAGGAGTTGAAACACAAACGATCCTGTCTTCAAATAGTACTACTTGCTAATATTACTGTTTCATTTGGGGATGTCTCAGTAGATCTTTAGAGTTTTTATATAAACTTTCTGCATGACTGTCATTTAACCAGTATTGGAATTTCTTTTTTAATTTTGATGGTGAGTTACAGAATTTGGGTAGCTATTACTTGACTAAATTAAACCATATTTTTTTCTACCTGCATATGACAAATACTAAGGTTAATAGTATCTGTTTATAAAGAGGTGTATCTTCTTAGTGAAAGAAAATGCACTAAGCAAATCTGAATGTAGGTGAAGTCATAAAGTAAATATTTTTGCAGTTGTCATTGTAAGACATTGGGTTCCCACTCTTAATGTGGGATTAGCTTGAAAGTTATTATTCTTAATGAGTTGTTAAATGGAATGAAGTATAGGCAATTTGAAGCAACTTTTTAGCATTTGTAAGAATCTTGTATAAATGATTGCAGATTCTGATTTTCTTTTAAACATAATTAATCACAGAAATTATTTTTACTCATCCCCTCTTTTTTAC
This sequence comes from Condylura cristata, assembly GCF_000260355.1. Lineage (NCBI taxonomy): Eukaryota > Metazoa > Chordata > Mammalia > Eulipotyphla > Talpidae > Condylura > Condylura cristata. Next base: position 26,543,907 of record NW_004567110.1, read on the forward strand.
ACTTTTTTTTTTTTTTTTTAAATCTGAAGAGTGCTGAGAACTGAAAAATGTAGTTTTCTGGGCTTTCCAAGGAGGGAGAGAGAAGACAAATATTTATGATAACACATTAAAAATCCCCTAGTCAAGTGTAAGCACAGAGTTAAGATGAAGATAAATTTTGTTGCATTTACACTAAATTACCTCCTGATGGTTTTCTCAGCACAAGTTTTTTAAGGAAATCCTAGAAATTTATTACTGTTTCTCTCAAAAGACAACTGATTGTCAAATACAGGCTAGGTTTGTAGTAAGTCATTCTCTCTATCATTTTAGGCCCATGCAGTTTAGATAATTTGTGGATGAAGACCAAAGAAAAGTTGAATTACTTAATTTACATTTGATTGTGTATGCATTGTATTTGGCAAACTAGCACAACATGAGTTCCTCAATTTAATGAATGTCTAAAAGGATCAAATAAGTTCTTTTACCTTAGATAAAGGAAAATCTAGGTGATTTTTTTCAGCCTTTTTTTCCTAATGAAAAGACCATTCTTTAACAGAAACATAAATAACCATATATGTAGCCATACCAACAGCTAAAGACTAAGGGCTAATATCCCTTTGGTTAAGCTGTATTTGCTTAAATACATCTGTATTTCAGATGGTGGTAGACTTCAGCCAAAATAAAAGACAATGGAATCATTTTGGTGTTTAAAATTTGGGTATTTCATTTGTTTCTCAATAGTACAGTAATATTATATGTACTACAGAAGGAAAAATTAACACTTTTTGATAGAGTAGTTTTTGTTTGTCTTGCTCCCCTTATACTGTTGTTTATTGGTAGTATTCTTTCAAGCTATATATACACCTTTAGCCTTAACAGTGCTGTGTATTCTTGTCCTATTAATATTATTTGTTTTGTTTTTAAACTCATTTAGGAGATTTCTGTTACTTTATATTAGAAGCCCTATTTGGGAGATTTTTTTTGTTTTGTTTTGTTTTGTTTTTTAAATGTGAAAGCCTCAGAACTAAACTAATGAGTTTAATCCTCAAATAAGTTTGTGCATTGAACTAGGAGGCAAAATTCTGCTCAGAAATAACCTTTATTTTTCGAACTCAAGACTTCATTTCAGTACATAAGAAAGTTCAAAACATAGTCTTGAGCCTACAAAGTTGATTTTGGCCCTCTAAAATTATGTATACTTAACATTTTCAAACTCTATCCACCTCTGGAGATCCCTGAAAATATATATAAATCACACCTGGTTGCCACTTGAAGAGACAGTCTGGGCTTAAGCCATAAAGAAGGAACCAAATAGTTAAAGAAAAGGGAGAAACTGTTGGGAATATGATAGTGTTAGACCATTAAATTCTTATATAGCATGATAATTTAAATAATTATCACAAAAATAGTGTATGGCCCTTCTAATATATATTTCATAATCTCAAAGTCAGATATGAAGTCTAAATGGTATTCTAAATTAACTTGTCCTTATATATTATCACAGATAAGGTAATATATGTGAAATGTACAGTTAAAATATCAGAGATAATTTAAACTGATGGCAAGAACTGTTTTCTTTGTAACTACCAAGATCTCAGCACTTAGCATAAAGCCTAACAATAATAGGTGGTGAGTAAGCATCTGATAACTGAATAAATTATGTGTAACATGAGGTCTCTATTTACAACTTTCTCTACAGGCATGCTATCTAGTAGTAATATAGTGTGAATTGCAAATGTAATTTAAGATTTTTCTGTCAGCCACATTAAAAAGGTAAATAGAAACAGTGAAAAAATATTTTCATAATATAGTTTATATAATCCAGCATACCAAAATATCATGTCAGTGTGTTTGAATGAGTGACCTTACATTCTTCATAATAAGTTTTGATGTGTTTTCCTGGACAATGTTAGTCTTGGCATTTTGTATGACATTTGTTCTTTTCCTCAGAAATTCTTATCTTTTTGATACTCTTCTCTGACTAATGTTTTTTGAGATCACATACAGAAGTGCTTATGTAATTAAACTAAGTTGAATTGATTGATAGTGAGGATACCTGACACCTGCCCTCCTCCAGGTGAAAGTGTGCCCACTCTTTCCCTGTCTATAAAGTGAGGCAGAATATGCTATCATCTGTTTCATTGGATTAATATAAATTATGTCTTTAAAACACTGAACTGCTGGGAAGGATGGTATAAAAGATTTTTACCATTAGTCTCAGTATTAAAAAAAAAGGAAGAGACTATGCACATGGAGGTCAACTGTCCAGTTTTGCTTGTATACTTAACTTCTTTTATAGATATCCCTGAGTCGAAATCATGAAACAAGTTTTTTTGGAAAGAGGTGAGAGCATGGGGATTGATAAATGTGTGTTAGTAGAAAAAGAAAAATCATTTATTTAGAAGATCAGTCACCACAGAATGTGTGATGTATAACATAGTGACTAATTCTTATATCCAAACCAAGGAGCGGCAGTGGTTACTTGGTAATCAGTAATACATAGCCAAATATAAACAAATTAAATACACAGTCAAATCAAATAGATGTCTCCTTACTATTCCCTTTAAATTAAAAAAAAAAACTACTTTTTATTATGGGTGAATATTAAATATACTTATTGCCTAAATGTAACATATTTTATTGATATCCTTAGATATATTCACATTCTAATCTTTTATTTTGGGAAAAAATCTTTGCAAATGTAATTGAATTAATGATCTTGAAATGAGATTATCCTCAGTTTTCTGGGGAGGACAAAATCCAATGACAAGTTTTCCTTACAAGAAAAAAACACTGAAGCAAGTTACTGACAGAAGACACACAGAAAGAGGAGGATATGTGACTACAGAGACAGAGATCTGAGTGATGTAGACATAAACCAAGGAACCCTTGTACTCACCAGAAGCTGACTCTGTAGTTACCAGAAATTGACTCTCCCTTGCAACCCCAAAAGGGACTGTTTTTCTGTTGGATTTTGTACTTTTAGCCTGCAGAACTGTGAGAAAATAAATTTCTGTTGTTTTAAGCCACCCACTTTGTGGTAATTTGTTACAGCAGTCGGGGGAAACTAATATACAGTCAAAAGTCTTCAGTAAGCCAAAGATCTATGCTTATCTTTGTTTTATATCCTACATTGAGATTATCAGACTAGACAGCCCTTCCTTTAGAACTTTAATCCTTTCTTAGAACTATCAGAGGAAGTGTCTTAATACTGTCAAGTCTCAGAAAGCCTAAAAAAATAGCTATTACTTTCTCTGTTATTACCCCTTTGTTCCTCCTCCCAGTTTGCCCCCTCTTTGTACTTTATAAGGTATAGTTTATACCTTATATATGATGGAGATAGACCAGCAGGTTTTATGATTCTTGAAAGGTTCACTTTCTACCTTTTCTAGCTCCTTCACTGTGTCTCTTCTCTAACTGTTGAAATGCCACAGCTCAGGCCTTACCCTCCTATAGTTAATACCTTGTGACTGCATCTGTGCTTAAGATTTTACACACCATGCAAATAACAATTCTTAAATTTATTTCTCTAGATCAGACTTTCCCCCTTAACACCAAACAGACTCGTGGATATATGCCCCCACTTGAGATTAAAAAAAAGACATCTCAGACTTCAGTTTGAAAATTAACTCCTGTTATTAGCTCCTGCCTGAAACTTAAACACTTTTCACATTGCTTCTCCATGCCAGTAGCAGTTGCAGCCTCTGGTTAATCAGACCACAATCCTCTTGGAATCCATCAGGAAATCCTGTGAGTTCTACTTTCTAAACATGTGTCAAACATATCCTTACTACTGCACTGATTGTCATCTCTACCTAGATTATTGCGCTAGCCTTTAAGCTGTTTTCCATGCTACTATCTTTACTCTCCTCCTTCCATTTTATTCTTAACACCAGAATTACTCTTTTAAAATAATCAGTTCTGTGCTAGCTCTGTTTAGAGGCCCCCAAAGTTGCCCTGTCTCACTGCGAATTCTTGACAGTGGCCTCTATAAAGTCTTACACTACTGGGTCCTATCATGTTCTGCCCTGTCTCATATTCTTTACCTTTTTGCCACTTGATGGGCTGTTCAGGCATATGCCTGCCTTAGGCCTTTGCAATGAAAGTTCCCTCTGCTTTGTATGCTTTTATGCCAGGTCTCCACATGACTCACTCCCTTACTTCATTCAAGGCTTTTCTTAAATGTCATCTGTTCAGGGAGCTCTGATCATCCTTTTAGAAAACAATCGGCATGGCACATATACACACTCATGATCTTAACTGTAAATCCTTTTTCCCACATTCTAGCAAAGAGTTGGCATTTAGATGAAGTATTTGGAGTCTTGTGAACGAATATATAAAAACACAAGATAATTGTTAGTAGTTTGTCATTTTTTATGTAGAATGATTTGTGGATATAATATAGGAGTTGAGCCTTAAAAAAAAAAAAGAGTAAAACTCTAAATAGAGAGGATGGGAAAGAGTACTCCAGGCAGAGACAAAGGCATAGGAAAAGTCAAAGAGATGAAACTATGTTTTGTTACTATATTTAATAAATGAGTAAATTGAACCTAGCCATATTTAAAGTGGAGAGGCTATCATTTGCAACTCTCTTACAAGAAAAGCCATGGCAAGATAGGCAATTTCCATTTCTCACTGCCTTAGAAACCTTTAACACAAGAGGAAAAGCAGAACCAAAAAGATAAGTTGTGTTGAGTATTTTCCCCAGCTCTCATTTACCAGTTTGGTTACTGAAGTTATGCAGTGAGCTAAATGAATGTTCTCTGCATTAGAGAACTAACTTGATAACTAAGATTCCTTTTTGTACTTTGCTTAGATTGCCTACTCGTTATGGTGTTAGAAAACCATTGTCACTGAAAAATAGCGATGTCAAAAATATATATAGCCTGTTAGAAAGCTTTACTAAGGATTTGGATAAATACTTGTATAGATTATGGGATTATATATGCCTGACTATAAAGTCAAGTTTGTCTTCCTTTTAAATTTTTGCAATGAAAAGAGGGAGTGACTTTATTATAATCTGGATCCTTGCAGAGTCACTCAGTATTATTGTTTGGGAACATTGAAATGACTTGATTGTTCAGTGTTTGGATTTGGTGCACTAGAATTAAAGTTCAGCCTGACAGAGACCTTGTCTCTCTTGTTCATTATTATCTATCGACCACCTAGAGAGTATCTCATTATATGATAGGTACTGAACATATTTGTAGAAAGAATAAATTAATTTTTATGCATGTTACTTGTCATGAAAAGGCAAAGAGCTTGAAAATTTAGCTATTCCTATTTATTACAGATGCAGTATTGGATAACACAAAGTACCTTTTAATCTTTTTTTATGCAGAGCAGTAATTGGTTGTATTTTAGAGAGAGCAAATGCAAACTTAAACTAGTTTAAACTTAGGCTAAAATTTCCTATGACAGCATCATATACACATTGAAGAATATGTGTGGTATCTTAGAGCCTAGATGAAGATAGCCTTTGAAATTGCCAAATGTTTCCTCCCAGAGGAAAAATTCATGCATCACAGAGACGCTGGAAATCAAACTGAAAGCCAGAATCTTACTGATACGGGGTGTGAGGTGATGGAGTTTGGGACTGTCAGAGTTGGCTGTCAGAGTTGGTGGAAACTGAGTGGGTAAATCCTAGAAAGGAGGGAGTTACAGTAGGGTTACCCTGAAATTTATAAGTAAACTACCCTCAGAAATCTAGGTGACCCCTGAACTGTATATGGGAAATCCCCAGAAGCTCAATGGAAAACAGCAGCTGTTAAGGCTGAAATTTTCAGCTACAAGGAACAAAATTCTGTGTTTGATTTCTGCCAGGTTGGTAAACATTTGTACTTTACCTTTCTACAACCTCATTCTGAAAAGAAAAAAAAAAAAGCCTCTAACAAAGTGAGACTTTATTAGCCAGTGGTTTAACTGTCAGGTATAATAAAAATCCTCACTCTTCAGAAGGTCAGATTCTTATTTATCTTAAGAACTCCACAATGTAACAACCACAATATCTAATTTATAATAAACAATAGGCATGTGAGGAATCAGGAAAATATAATCCAATGTCAAGACCATCTGCCCCCTTGGTAGTAAACCTTCTCCCCACAAATGAACAAACTTTAAGACAGCTATAATATTTTCAAGGACTGAATGGGAGAAGCATCATCATAGTAAATGAACAAATGGATAATCTCAAAAGAGAAATAGAAACTGAAAAATAATTATAAATTCTAGAAATGGGAAGTGCAGTATCTACAATGAAAAGTTCACTAAATGCATTTAACAGCAGACTATAGAGATGGGAGAAGAAAAACCTTGGTGAACTTGAAGATAGATCAAAATGCCAATATAAAAAAATAAATGATTACAAGAATGAGCATGGCCTCAGTGGCCAGGCGGGTCAGTTTTAAACTGTCTAACATGAATAACGGGAGAGATCAGAGAGAGTCTGGTAAAAAAAAATATGTAAGGACGATAGCCATGCAGTTCTGAGAAATGCCTCAGTGGTGACCAAAATTAGTGCTCTGTGGAAACTCTGCTGGGAATTCTCTAAGCCTATTCCTTCCTAGCTCAAAAAAAAAAAAAAAAAATGTATTTTTTTTCTTTCTAATCTCCTCAGCAGTGATGGTAAATATTGTTTACTTTGATCACATGGCATGCTCTAGAGGTGCCATATATCTAGGTGTCAGATCAGGAAAATAAAATTAGAATATAGGTACTCTTTGCTCTCACATTAGTATTTACACCACAGCACAATATTATTGGACTTTTCCTTGACTTTTTTTGAGAACAGAAGCAACCTAGTTTTATCTGAACAGAGACAAAAAACATATTCATGTATTAGTGGAGTTTTCTATTGAGAGGTAATTTGTTGTTTGCAGCCTTTTTTGCTTGCCTTCTGCATTTCCAATATACCCTCTTACAAGTCCAAAGTCATTTAGCAGGTTAGATGCTACTAAAATGTTTTTTATTAGGAGTGGTTTATTGGTGGAATACTTTAAATCTGCAGTTCTTGATGTTGTGTAGTGTCAGGATATTTAAGATGTTTACCATTAGTTCTTGTGGAATAATTTTTTTTCTTTTCACATTTAAAAAACTAGATATAGTAACATTGTATCATTTAACAAGGCACACACAGCAATAGCATAGCAAAAGTAAAATACAAGCAGACTTCTCATTTCTTCACTTCCACTTACATGTTTTTAGCATCAAGATTTAGTTAACCAATGTTTATTAGGTACCTGCTATAAGTTATAGATTGTGTGAGATAATAGGATGTAAAATTTGACTTACATTTCATTTCAGTTAACACTAACATAGTGTCAGGTTTTGTCAATATCACTTCATTTCCATGACATCTGTTTGACATGAATAGGATCATCTATATTTTGTAGAAGAGATAGCAGACTTAAATGTTATCTTAGTATTTTATAACTAAGATTAGTTGAACCAGCTCTTGGTTCCCAAATTCTCTTTGTATTCATCTAGTCTTGGATATTTTTTATTTGTCCCCTTTCTGCCTTTCCTTTACCCCCTAATAGTTGACATTTACGGGCTCTTACGGGCTCACTTGTTAGCTTCTGTTGGATTTAGCCAAAGTGAGACAATGGAAAGCCAAAGAACAGAGAAGATACTTACTCCTCAAGCTGCTATTGGCAGCTCCTTTCCAGTAATCGCTGCCTATCTCCCCCTTCACTCCAAACAGTAGCAGTGGTTCCTGAGTACTTTGCTATTCTTGTTGGTTCTATAATCTTGCCCTTCATTTCTGCGTTGAGAATGCTTTGTTTTTTGCAGTACACTGACTGATACAGCTTTTCTTAAAACAATCACATGAATTTGAGCTTCCTGACTCTATCTAATCTGATTTTATGAATCTTTAAAATTTATCACACATTTCATTTAAAGTAATGTTGCAAATACAAGGTTGTATGTTTTAAGTGAAATACTCAACCACTGACTTTTACAAAGTTTAAAAAATAGCATCAATACAAAGTTACCAGCACTTTTACTGAATCTTGGTCCACAAAGACATTGTGGAAATACCTTTGTTTTTTTGCCATCCCTATTTCTTAATTCTTCACACATTCCTCAAAAGGTAGGAAGGAAGAAGTAATACTTTTGAGCATTATAAACACTAAGGAAGTTACAAAAGTAGGGTTAAGGTCTTTGTCCTTCTCAATACCAACCTTAGGTGTTTTTGTTTTTGTTTTTAACGTAGTTCTTCATTTTACGCATTTTTTCATCTCAGTTGTAATCCCCATGGGCTTCCCACCACCAATTCACCCATGTACCATCACCACAATCCAGTACACTCTTCCTGCCTCATTCTCATCCCATTCCCCCTTCCACCCTGATAAAATGTGTTACATTTGTTTGTCTCTTCCCTCACCCTACCTCTCCCACCCCATCTCTTAGGCTCCTGCTATGAGTGAAACCATCTGGTATTTTTCTTTTTTATTCTGGCTTATTTCACTGAGCACGATCCCTTCCACTTCCATCCATGTTGCTGTAAAAGTTTATCTTTTTTTGATTGATTACATTGTGTATATGTACCACATCTTTTAAATCCAGTCTTCTATTTTTGGGCATTTGGGTTGATTCTGCATCTTCCCTATGGTAAATAGAGAATCAGTAAACATGGGGGTGCAGGTGTCCTTTTGAGTCAATGTTTTTGTGTCCTTTGGGTATATACCTAGGAGTGGGATTGCAGGGTGATGTGTAAGCCCTATTTTCATCCTTTTGAGAAACCTTCAAACAGCTTTCCGTAGTGGTTGTTTGAGTTTGCATTCCCACCAGCAGTGTAGGAGAGTTCCTTTTTCTCTACATCCTCACCAGCATTTGTTGCTAATTGTATTAATATGTGCCATTCTCATTAGGTGCTACTTTTCAACTGAATTAGCTAAAAACATGAGTGGGGCTTCTATGCTAGCAATAAAACCAACTATCCAGCCATTTCCTTCAGGAGGATGAAAAGTGCCTACCAGTAATTGGCAGCAAGTCTTAACTACCTGTTGGAGTTGTATTAGACTGGGAAAAAAGGGAGAAAAAATTCTCATGATGTCCCTAGATGGAATTCTTTGTAACATGGGTGTTAGAGAAGTCTTTATGATTTTAGATACTCAGTTGAAAGTGCACAGTTAGGGGTCTATACTTGTATTTTACTATTCTCTTTCAGTAACTCTTCTAGCTTCGTTATTTATTTGGGGGGTGGAGAGGGTAGAGTCCCATAGCCAGTAGCAATCATGGAGGCCAACCTATCTTTTTCCCATCACTGCTTTTCTTCATGGCATCAATGTATTGTATAGCTTCACAAAGAAATACTAAATTTTTAGAATTCACATGTTTATCTTTCTTTGAGGTATGTTTTAGAAATTTCCTAAGTATAATATGTTATAGTTTGCCCATTTATCTTAGTTTAAATGTTATAGAACTGCCTTTTACAAGGTTTTCACTTGGATAATAAATTGTATGATTATCAAATTTCTCATACATATTTTGAAAAATACTCCAGGTGACACCAGTTAGGCATATTGGCTTAACATTTTAAGTGGTAAATTCTTAGGACAAGATCCTTAAGATCACCTCTGCAACTATGTTCTATGATACATATATTGAACCCCATATAGAGAAGGTATTTTTAAATGGAGAAAATAAAACATAAGGAACTAAAATACATGTTATTTTAATAAAACCAACCATTGCACAATATATTTCCCTCAAAATTTAGGGTAAATGCTGCAAGTAATAGGAAAATACAAACTGATGAATGTAAATAAAGTTTGCCTGAATGCAAAGTTTTTCTAAGCTTAGTCTTGGAAAGTAAGTATGATTTTCTGAAATACATGTCGGGGTCATGAACTCAGAAAGCAATTTTCTTTTCTGTCCTTTAATTGTGGTATAACCATCATGAGAGTATAGGCTAATGATTTATCACAAAATGAAAATACATTTATAACCACTACACATTCCCTTTGTGCCTCTCTGCAAAAGGTAGCTACAATTCTAACTTCCATTATCATTGATTAATTTTGCCTGTTTTTGAAGTTTATTTAAATGAAATTGCATAGTATGTGGTCTTTTGTGTGCGACTCATTTTTGTTTTGTGTAGTGTCCATTTTCACTGCTTTCTAGTTCACTAGCATGTGCTAGTGAAGATGTGGCTTATTTCCAGTATTGTGGCTTATTGTAGCAAATGCTGCCATGTATATTGTTATACATCTGCTTTGATGCATGTGTACACTCATTTCTTTTGTGCAGTAATTTCTAGGCATATAAGGAGGTAATAAGAATACTTGTATATTCAACTTTCGTAGATAATAATAAACATTTTCCAAAGTAGTTGTGTCATTTTACGCTTTCACTAGCACTCCACATTTTTGCTAGAAGCATCAGTCTGAATTTTAACCATCCTGCTGTGTGGGTAGTGATAACTCCGTCGGATTTTGTTGTGTATTTTCCTGATAACAAATGTTTAGTACTTTTTTATTTCCTTTTGTGAAGTGCCTAGTAAACCCCTTAACCATTTTCCTGTTGTATTTTCTATGCTGTCTTACTGATTTTTAAGTGTTTTTTCATATTCTGAATACTAGTCATTTGCTGGTTTCTGTGACAGATGTCTTCTCCCACTTAACACTGTCTCTTGATTTTACTGTGGTCAGTTTATCAGTCTTTTCATAGTTAGTGATTTTGAACATTGTGTTGAAGAAATCTTTTATTGGAATATTCTCTTGTGCTGACTCCTGGAAACTATGATTTTACTTCCCACATTTTGATTTATTAGCCATCTGTATTTGATTTTTATGTATTGGGCAACCTATAGATCAAGTTTGTTCTCTCAGATGGTAACCAATAAACATGAACTATGTTGTTTCTGAATTTTCTTCAAAGGCCATTCTTAGAGCTTAGTAATGTTACCATGAGATAAATCAGGTGTTCACATATAGGTTTGAGACTGTTTTTCTGGACACTGTTCTGTTCCAGGTGGCCTTTCTTTCTGTCCTTGTGATATCATAACTTTATAGTGAGTCATTATATCTGACAATATAAGGACACTTATACTTTCACTCACTTTGTTCTTCAGGATGTGTAAGCTAAACTTAACTCTTCGTATTTGCATGCAGATTTTGTCAGCAACACTAAAGGCAGTGGGGAATCTTTGAGGCCTGAGTGAGAATCATTGAAAGTTTTGTCTAAAATTTTAATAAAGATAAGGTCAATTCAAATTCAGAGTCTTTTGAGATTCAAGAATATCCTTATTTTTACTTTAGCATTGGTTTTATTTCCTCTGATAGACTACTCAGTGAATATGCCGTAAGCATAAAAAAAAGCCTAATGGTAAAGAACATAACTGCTTGAAGTTTCTTAGTGAGAGTATAAGTTTATTTTTAATGAGTGCAGTCTAAAAATGCAATTAATTAACTTTTTTTGTTTTTATTCTTTAGAATATCTATGACAACTGATTCCTGCAAATTAAACTTTTTCAAGAATTTCTGAAGGAACCAAGTTAAGATTTTCTTACATCATGACCCATTTGAATGCAAGAACAAGAAATAGGTTTTAATCTCTACGTATAATGAAGGACTGTGTGTAAACACAGACCCTGGCTCAATTCTAAGAATATTTTAGACATGAGTTTACATCGGCAAATGGGTTCAGATCGAGATCTTCAGTCTTCTGCTTCATCTGTGAGCTTGCCATCAGTCAAAAAGGCACCCAAGAAAAGAAGAATTTCAATAGGCTCCCTGTTTCGGAGGAAAAAGGACAACAAACGCAAATCAAGGGAACTAAATGGCGGGGTGGATGGAATTGCCAGTATTGAAAGTATACATTCTGAAATGTGTACTGATAAGAACTCCATTTTCTCTACAAATACCTCTGACAATGGATTAACTTCTATCAGCAAACAGATTGGAGACTTTATAGAGTGCCCTTTGTGCCTTTTGCGGCATTCTAAAGACAGATTTCCTGAGATAATGACTTGTCATCATAGATCTTGTGTGGATTGCTTACGACAATATCTAAGGATAGAAATCTCTGAAAGTAGAGTTAATATCAGTTGCCCAGAATGTACTGAACGGTTTAATCCCCATGATATTCGCTTAATATTAAGTGATGATGTCTTGATGGAAAAATATGAAGAATTTATGCTTAGACGGTGGCTTGTTGCAGATCCTGATTGTAGGTGGTGTCCAGCTCCAGACTGTGGGTAAGAAGATTTTGATTATTACTAACCCTTTTTTGCCTGTGTATAAAATAAGAATTTATTGATTATGACTCAAAACAAACATGTTAACATGCCAGGTCATTTTTTTCAGTAGACAAACCTATTAAATGTATACCATATGTTGGGCACAATGTCAGATGTAAAAGGTTAGGAATCTTATTTTGTATTGCCTTTGCAACACATTTACTGAGGAGCACTTACAGAAGAAAAAAGTAAGATAGTAGAGTATAGGATTTAGTTGTGGGCAAAATTGATTTTCCTATCAATTTGGAGAATTTTTATTTTGGTTTAACAAAGGAAATGTTCAGAAGTTTTGTTTATCTGTTTTTACGGAGGACTGTTTGCTATCATAAACTTCACTGACCCTTTTGAAAGCCACCTTAATGTTTACCATCGTGTGATGTGTTCGTGTTACGTAAGCATTTGCTAGTAGTAGAGATTTCATTATACTTCTTTGCCTCAAGCTTTTAAGTTATAAATATATTTTCCTAACATCTAAAATAATTTTGCTTATATGTTTGATTATTATATGAATAAAAACCCTTATTTACAGTGTATTTACTAGGTATGGTTGTCAGAATTAGGAAGAAACAGACTTGCTCTTTAAGAATAATAAAAGCCATAACCAGTGGATGTAATTTAACATACCATTAGTAAACCAGAAATTATATATAATTAAGAATTTAGGAAAACCCAGAACTTCTGAGATTACTTGGGTATAATCTCAGAGATAAGACTGGAAAGTGAGTTCAGTTTATCAAATGACAGTGTCATGATGGATCGCCTGAATCAAATCCATTATTAAAAACTTGTTAAGTAGCAAAGTTTCTCATTACTCTACCCTCTGCCATAATTTTAAATGAGAAATATGTTTCCAACCTGTGCAAATAGACTTTCCCAGGTATCACTAGTGTATAACCATCCACCAGGGATATAAAAATTGAGCATATTACCTAATTATGTAACATTTTAAGAATTCTTTAATTGCGTGAAAGATTCAATTTTATACTGGTTATGCTAGTTAGTATAAAATTGAGCTCTCCTGTACTGCAGAGAACTTGTACTGTAATGTAAATAACAATACTATGTATTAAAGGCACTGTACAAACTGGGCCACAGTTGACTGAGATTAACTGTTCAGGCTTATGACAGAAGCAAACTCTGGGCATCATGAGAATGCTAAACTCTCCAGAAAATATGGGGAAAAAATAGGAGTAGTGAACAATACCTTTAAATAGCTTGAGCAGGAGACAGTATCCTCTCTAGAGGCCAACTTAGAAATGATTGTGTATCTCTTGTTCTATGGGCACATAAGATATATTTTCACTGGTGCAAGTATGTATATTTACTAGACTAAATTTCAAGTTGGAGAGCAAATTTTAAGTTAACAAAAAGTCTTCTCAAAGTCACTGTGGCAGACATTCCTATAGTAAGAGTTCAAATAACGAGTAACATGGCTTACATATAGTATTTTATCTATAGTGTGTTCTATTTTTCATGAAACCCAGGATAAGAGGTAGTTAATGAGTTGCACTAAAGTTTAATAGCTTTAAGAGGAAAAAAGTTTGTAAATGATGGGACAAAGGAAAAAGATTAAAGTACCAGAAATTGTTTCAGGGAGAGGCTGAAGCAGTAAATCTAGGACATACACTTTCTCATCACTAACTGGATGTATTTTCTTGTGGGTTGATTAGTCATATCATCATAATGGATAATATCAGCACTATCCTAATATCCTAATAGAACACAGTAGCTGAAACTGGCACAGATTATAGTTTTGTCTCTGAACTTGATTATAGAGGCAGCCTGACAAAACAACTGAAAAAGGATTGATTATTCAACATATGGAATTCAAAAATTAGCTATTTGAAGGAAAAAAATTATATTGTCATTACAAAACACAAAATCAGAACAGATTACAGAGAGATTAAGTTATATAAATAAAAGGGGAAAATCAAACTAAAAGAAAACATAGGTGAATGATTGGCTCATCTACTTCTACATTGCTTATTAAAATTGAGCACACATATTCTCTGTAACTGTGAAGGTTCACTTCTATTTAAATACCATAGTGAAGAAAGTCTTGTGTTCCAGGAGATGTGTAGTTAGGAGACATGTTTAAGAATCTTCTTACTGTCAAATTAGGGGGGAAAGTGCCTACTTACAGTAAAATATAATTTAGTGACTGGTCATCTCTTGAAAGGAGGCAGAGGGCTGTGAAATTTGAGGAGCAATCAAGAAACTCTAAAACCTCTGATAGAAGGTTACCGTATTCTTGGATTGGCCCAAGTTATTATAGTTTCAGTTCATACTTACTGTACTGGTGTTAATTTTTAATAACATTTTTACCTCAAGTATTCTGGTTTAAGTTGTGGACCATATGATCACCTTACTGATAATGTTAACTGGTGTGATAGTTGCAAGGCTATTCGATTAACTATTTTTATAAACCCTTTTGTATGTATACCATTTCTCAAAAAGATTTACAAATTTTTCTTAAGTTTCATAGATTGGTATATTTTTGCAGAGGATAAATCAAATGTTAGTTCATGTATAACTTATTACAAATAGCAGAGATATCTACTTCAATGGATTGTTTTATGAAAACAGTCACTCACTTGTTTTATATGTTTAACAAAGAATTGACCTTCATTAATTTGACTGTAAATTAACTTGGGGGACAGCACTCCTTGTCCGCCTATGACTATACCAGCATTTCTTTGCACAAACCTTTTCCTTTTGCAAAATAGGCAGCTCTCCTGCCCACCTGTGACTGTGTAGATACCTCTTTTTTCTTTCTCCTTTTCTAGATGAACTTGTCCTTTTAAAATGTTTTTAAAAACTAATTTTAATTTGGATGGTTATTATTTTTACTCACAAAGGACAAAGAAAGCATAGCACAGAGATAATTACTTTTATTTATGTATTTTTATTTTATATTTGATTTATGCTTTAAACATTTTATATGCATGTATACATTGAAAACATAGAATACTACATAAACCCTCATTAAAAGTTTTCTTAAAGTAAGCTTGTATAGACCTGATTTGAATCTTTATCCTATCATACTGTGATAGGATTGAGATTTTTTTTTAACCAATTTGCTTATATATCTTTTTACATTGTTATTTGTTTTTGTACAGTGTATGCTTGCTTCTCTCAGGTATAGTCCCCATAAAATTCCCACTCACCAATTGACCCATGATGGTCATCACAGTCCCTTGGCTCCTTGTGCTCTTCCCTTCTTCCCCTAATTTATAGTTGCCTGTTTATTTTGTTGTTTTTTTTTTTTTCTGATCCCTTTTTTGGGCTGAAGCCATCCGATAATTTTCTTTTCCTTTCTGATTTATTTTATTTTACTGAGCATAATCCCTACCAGCTCCATACATGTTGCTGTGAATAGCAATGAGTTTATCTTTTTTGATTGCTGAGTAGTATTCTCTTGTATATATATATATACCACATCTTGATCCATTCATCTGTTTTGGGGCATTTGGGTTATTTCCATATCTTGCCTGTTAAAAAGAGTGCTGCAATAAACATGGGTGCAGTTATCTCTTTAAAATAATGTGTTTGTGTTCTTTGGGTAGACCCCCCTGGATGGTATGGTAGCTCCATTTTTAGTAGTTTGAGAAACCTCCACATAGCCTTCCATAGTGATTGGACAAGTTTGCATTCTTACCAGCAATGTAAGAGAGTTCCTTTTTCTCCACATCCTCATCAACAGGTGTTGTTGCTAGTTTTTTTTTTTTTTTTAAACATGTGCCATTCTCACTGGTGTGAGGTGGTATCTCATTGTGCTTTTGATTTGCACTTCCCTATTTATAAGTGATGATAAACATTTTTCATATACCTGTTAGCCATTTGTATTTCTTTTAGCTTTTCTGACCACTTTTTGACTGGTCTATTTACTTTGTTTTTGTTGAGTCATGTGAGCTCTTAGTAGATATGAGTAAAACCTTTACTCATATTTTTTGATTAGTCCCTTAAAATTGAGATGGGTCTTTAAAGTTATTACTAATATAATTCCTAGCACACAGTAAACTTTTTTATAGCTCTTATTTATGTTTTCTAATTGCCATTCCTAAGTTTTCTTTTTTAATCCAACATTTAAATATTTCATACATCTATGTTCCAGATTCTAGAGTGTTAATAATGAACAAAAGATTAAAATCTCTTCCCTCTTGAAACTTACTAAAACATTTGGGCCCACAGAGAGACATTTATTTAAACTCCATTTATAATTAAATCTTGCCTGAGGAATACTGATTAATACCTGATTTTTGGACAGCTGCGAGTTCTTGCTGAGAGGCCATTGTTTTCCCTTGCTCCTGTATGCTGTGCCTGTTGTAGAGCTGGAGAGGCGGGGCCTCCTGCATGCTCTGGCTCCTCTGTTCCCATGCTCACTGTTATTTTTCATATTCTAGATCCTCCCTCCCCTACTTGAAGCTTCTTGCCCCTTTGGAGCTGCCCACGTTATTATTATTATTATTATTTTAAATAGGGCCATAGACTTAGGGACTAAAGTATATGTATTTTCAGTTTTCTGGTCAATAGTCATATGACTCATTCACATACTACTAAGAGAAAGGTTTTACTCATATCTTGACCATCTTTTTAACAGTCTGGAAATGCTTTTGTAGGCTGACTTTTAGAAGTTTTATATAACTAACCAATCCAACTTTTTTCTTCTCCAGAGGAAATAAGTACTTGTGACTTAGACAATTAGCAGATTTTATGTGTAGGAACCTTAATGGGTCAACTCTTTCAGGAAGGTTATAAGATAGCTAGTGATAAATTGTATGAATTTGAATATATTGGGTTATCAGAAAAGTCATATATTGTTTTTCAAGCAAAAATGCATCATGACTTTTCTCCAACCTAATAGTTGCATTCATAGAGTAAAAAGTATTCTAAGAATTAATAGCTTGAGCTGAGTTTAGTTTGCTGAGTTTAGTTTGCTGTTTTTACTATAGTCTTCCTAACCATGAAATTAATATATTTTAACACCAAGTAATACAAAATTTCTGCTGCTGCACCAAACATTGTTCATTGATACTAAGATTTTTGACAGAATTAATTTTTTTTGAAGATTTATTTATGCATACAGAACTGGGGTACAGGCTAGAGGTGCAGGTATGGTGAGTGGATTCACCAGAGTTAGAGTGGGGAGCAGAATAGGCAGATCAAGGAAGTACACTGCTGAGGGGAACAGCAGGCGGGTCTAGAGAGGTCTGCCATGCCATGTGGGTTACCTCTGGGGTGGGGATCGAACTCATGCTGAAGTGGCTTTATTTAGCTTCTTAGTGCTGTGCTTTAACCCACTCGCCACCAGGGAACACCAACAGAATTAATTTTAAGGATCAGTAAGAACAACATTCTTCTGATCACATGTTCTTTCATAACCAAATTACTACATAAGATGCATGTATGCTTTCTCATACCAATAGGTTGACTAAAGAATGTAGCCTTAGCTGTGCAGTCAAAATCTCTAGCTGCTAACACTCCACCCCAACCTAGACTTCTCCAGATAGTCTGCCCATTTTGCTACACCTATAGGCCTGTCCTGTGATGTAGTAAAAGCAGCACAGACTGCATCCTCTGTCAGAAAGCAGATTATAAAAGAAACCAGAAGATTAGTCGCCTTTGTCTACACCTCTTTTCAAATGTATAAACTAAATCATTTTTCTTCTACTGGAATACTAATTGCTTGCAAATGGAAACATGACCCTACTGATTTTATTATAAAAATTGACACTGCCTTTTAACTGGGTCAAACAATTCTGGTATCTAGTTATACATTTTTTTCCCTTAAAGAGTATGCTAAACCTTGGTGTTTCTGACAAAAAGCTATCTTGGATTCCTGGATAACTTTTATTCTTTCTCGTTTTTAGCAGTTATCAATTAAAATTTTTTATTTAAAAATAATTGTGATTATCTCATCTTCTTTAGGACTACATTTCCTATTTTTCTTTTGAGCAATCCTCCTAGGTGTGAAATCATAATCTCATTGTGTAGGATTGCATTTCATACTAGCTGTAGTTTTTTCTTACTGGTTCTCTATAAAGAATTTACTCTAGCAGAATATACTATCCTAACTAGTATCCCTATATCCTAAATGTTAATCAGTAATATAATTTGTGAAGGTCTAGTACTGTGAAACTTTCCCATGAAATAGATATGGTCAAATAAATTTGGCAAATAATGATTACTGTATATTGAACATTGATATGTTAAAAATTAAAGCACTTTTATTTTGCTTAGCATTTCCCTAACTTTGCCATAGAGCATGTTCTTGATATGGATCACCTCTTGGCAATTCAGTGAAGAGAAAGTATTTCTGGAAATATTTCAGCTACTTATTTTCCCTAGTTTCTTCGTATTCCTCTACTGCTGCATTTAAGTTAAGCATTTCAAGTAGTTGGAAACCTTCAGTGATGGAGTAGAGACAGAAGACCAGTTAAATAATGGGTCATAGAAGCAAAAGGAACTATTGGTACCTTCTAAGCTAAGAGTTTAGGTACTGGACAAGCCAAAGATGTTTAGGTAGTTAACCAGTATTGTTCAGTTATCTCTATGCCCTTCTGAGCCTTTTCCTCTCTCAAATAACAGTGCATCAAAACAGAGAAACTCTTGAAATTTTTCTGTAAAACATTTTGTACTTTTTGTAGTTTTATCACTTGTTCCTAGGATAATTTGAGTACTGTTTTCCAAACTAAATTTGGTTCCCATATAATGAAAATAATTTTTATAAGAGGCCTAACATTATGTTTCAAATGCATGCATGCCACATTTATTTTTGTGCCCAACACAGTTATTATTAGGATTGAATGTTTGTGAACACAAAACATATAATTCTCAATAATTTTTAGCATTAAAAAAAAAAAAAAAACTACTTGGGACTCCCTGGCTCCCTGGTAGTGCAAGGGTTTAAAGCACAGAGCTTTGACTTTCCAAAACCACTGCAGCATGAGTTCTATCCCAGGCCAGGGAGCTGACCCACATGGCACAGAGACCTCTCCTATCTTGCCTGCTGCTCCCCTCAGCAGTGTATTTCAGGATTCACCTAGACTTAAAACTCTAAGGAATTTTAATCTGAAAGCAATTTTGAAATGATTTTGAAGTTTAATTATTGAGGGAAAAAATGTTTTGAATTCTGTTTTCTTGCCACACCCCTTCACAGTTTTATGGCTGTTGTGCCAGATTTTGGAATTTATCTTTGCATGAAATTTTGAAAGGCAAAGTTAGTTTTTTGCTTTAGTTCTTTTTGTCAATATGTAAAAAATTCATTGGTAGAATTTTTATCTTAAAAGAATCATAGCTTAAATCATTAATTTAAAAAGATTTTGTTTAGTGAGAAATCATTATACTGAACAGCCTACTACAAAGGTTAGAATTATGATACAACTTCATTTTTATTAACCTATTTCATATAATTTTTAAAAAACATTTGCTCAGAAAAAATTGTTTTCTAAATTTATCTAGTTAAAAGCACTTTGAACATTCATATTAATTATATATCTGTTTAGCTACTTAGATACTTGAAAGCTCTTAAATTTGTGTCTGAATTTGACTTTCACAATCATAATTATTGCATTTTATTAAACACAATGTATACTTATTGTCACTTGTCCAGTAAAATTTCACCATATAAAGCAATAGTTCTGTTATGTTCATAGTGCCTTGCAATATTTATTTTTAAATGAATATTCAGCTATTAATATCAACGACAGTGACCTATGACTGTAACTTGCCTATCATATGGTCACTAATCAAGCACAAGGGCAGAGGAATTAGAAGTAACTGAAGCATTGCCTTGTTTGTCCTAAATGTCAAAGCCAGAACTAAAACTGATTTTGGCTGAATATTGAGACTAAATCAAGGTTCACTGAATTCCTATTTTATGTCTGAGAAAATTTAATTGTAGGGAGATTACATAACTTACATAAAGCTATATACATAAAGCTAAATAAGTGGTAAAAGTGAAATTTGGCCCTGGTAGCTTAAACTCATAAAGTTGGCTGATTATAAAAAGAAAAAGCATATGTTGCCTTTGTCCCCTGCGCATACACAGATTTCCCAATTCTGCTCCTTTTCTCTCTTCCTTTAAGAAACGGTGGTATAGAGATTTATCCTACCTTTCCCTTCACAGAAATTAGTATTTTTTTCCCCCTAACTAGTGCATTGGATTATAACAGTATGAAACAGAGTATCTTCAGAGAGTTTTTCTTTTTATTGACTTGTGGAAATGTTCAAGCTCAGACAAATGAAACTGTCAGATTATCCCATGTTGATTTAAACTGCCTTTTAATTCAGTCATATTTGACATGAATAGACATGGTAATTGGAGAGTTAGTCTTTCAGAAATAAAATGGAATTCAAGATGTAAAGGTTAAAAGGTAAGATACTGGGGGAGCAAGCACCAGGGCCAAAAATTGAAGAACTTTTTGACTCTTAAAACTTTGCATAAGTTTATGTATTTCTGGAAACTCAGTTATAGTTACTTAAATTTTATTGCCAGTAAAGATAAAATTTGAAAACTCCCCTAAATGTCCAAAGGAAATGTTTGATATTTACAAAATCCTCATATACATAGATAAGTTTGTGTCATTTCAAAGAGAACAGGACTGTTTAATTCCAAGTTTTATTGAAATAGTTATAGAGTTACATGTAGTTATAAGATGTAACAAAGAGAAATGAGCCCCTCACATGGTTTGCACAAGTATTATCATTTTACAAAGCTGTGAAACAATTATTACAGCTAGTATGTTAGCACTGATACAATATGCCAATATTATTCAGATTTTTCCAGTTTTACTGGTATTAATTTGTATGTCTATGTAGTTAGTTAGATATCATCATATTACTTACAGGTTTGTCTATCCACAATCGCATTAATGGCACTGAACAGTTGGATCACAGCACGGATCCCTCATGTTGCTCTTTTTTAAATACACCCACCTGACTTGCCCTCTCCTTGTCCTCCTCCCTACCTCATTCCTAACACCTGGCAACCACGAATTTTTTACATTTTTAAAATTTTGTCATAAATGGAATCATACTGTTGTAACTTTTTTTTTAACATAAGTTTATTTTTACATCACTTTGTACATTTTTTTTTCCATCTCGATTGTAATCCCCATGGGTTTCCCATCACCAAATCACCCGTGTGCCATCACCATAATCCCATGCATTTCTCTCCCCCCCCCTGTTTGTTGTAACTTTTTTAATATGGACTTTTTTCACTCAACATAACCCCCAGATCTCATCCAAGTTGTCAGATATACGAGTGGCTAGTCCTTTTTTTGTTGTTGAATAGCATTCCTTGGTATGTATGCACCATAGTAAAAACAAACCATTCATACTCTAAAGAAAGACATCTGGAAATAGTAGATGCAGTAAACATTTGTTTGCAGGTGTTTGTGTGAACATGTTTATATTTCCTGAGGATTAATGCCAAGAGAACCTAGAATTTATGTTAGAAATTTTTTTTTAAGATTTATTTATTTATTCATACAGAACTGGGGTACAGGCCAGAGATGCAGAGGGTGAGAGGATTCACCAGGGACAGAGTGGGGAGCAGAACAGGCAGATCTATGAAGTACACTGCTGAGGGGAGCAGTGGGCGAGTCTGCATGCCATGTGGTCATCTCCGGGGATCGAACTCATGGGGAAGTGGCTTAGGCTTCTTAGTGCAGTGCTTTAACCCGCTGCACCACCAGAGAGGGCCTTATATTAAATACCAAATTTATTAACTCAGAATAGGTAGTAAGGCTAGTCATGAAATCTTCTGTTTTACATCTTTGACCTGAAGCCAAAAAAAGGAAACCAGACTTCTGACTGAGAGATTCATGTTTTTGTACTTTTTGGTAGGAGATTGGCACCAGAGACAATTTACATGTATCTTAGAAACAAAAATATAAGAACTTGTGTATAAATAAGAAATAAAGAGATAATTGTAAAATTTATTACTAGGCACAGTCTGCCATTAACTGACAGATGCGGCTGATCCATAGTCTTCATATATTTAGGTAGGTTTTTTTGTCTTTCTGATTTTAAAAATGACAAATAATTATGAAAATCCAAAATGTGTATTTAAAGAAGGTTGTAAACCTAATTACAGGAAATGTCTACCATTTCCTGTATAGCTCCTTCTTCTCTCTCTGTATAGTTTAGTATTTTAATTAATTTTTTAAATTTCTTAACATTATAGGTCTTCTTTTGTGAACTTTCCTTTTTTCTCCTTATTTTTACATTGATGAAATAGTGTTGAGGTTTATGGTTGTTAATGAATAAATATAAAACTTTTTTTTAGAGTAGTATTTTAATTGGAAATTTTAAAATTTAATATTGGCTGTTTAATTGACATTTTAAATTGTTTTTCTTGTTTTCTCAAGATATGCTGTGATAGCATTTGGATGTGCTAGCTGTCCAAAATTAACTTGTGGACGAGAAGGCTGTGGAACAGAATTTTGCTACCACTGTAAACAGATTTGGCACCCCAACCAGACCTGTGATGCTGCTCGACAGGAAAGAGCCCAGAGTTTGCGTCTGAGAACTATACGTTCTTCTTCTATTAGTTACAGCCAAGAGTCTGGAGCAGCAGGTATTTACATTTGACTTTTTCTAGTAAAATATTTGACACACACATTAATTTAAAAAATATGCAGTATTTAGTTGATGTTATCACCTGTATTTTCTTTAATTTTCAGGAGTATTTTATGTTAGCGTTTCTGTCCCAAAAGCACTCTTTCTTTCCTTTGGAGGATACCAGTATTGAGACTGAAAAGATTTTATTGTCAAAGGAAAAAAAAGGGAAGTATCATGGTGATCAATAGAATTTATAGCCAAATATGATCCAGAAATTTCTTATAAAGGTTTTAATAAAAAGCCTGGCAGTATCTTTAAGAAAGTACTAATTTTTAATATAGTGTGTTGAGATTATACTTCTAAATATCACAGAATTAATTAAGATTTAAAATGGTACTTAGTCTTGAAATATTTTTCACATACATATATTATGAAATAATTTTCATTTAATATTTCTTACCAATTTCAGAGTCAAGGATTCAAAATCACAACATTAGTTAGGAAGACATTAAGATCTTTGAAGTATCTTTGATTAGGAATTTAAACATTACCTGAGGATTGGTACATAAGCACTGTATGCATCTCATACATTTTAAAAATAAAAAGCATTCCTGAACCTCTTCACAGTCTTTGAATAAAAATTCAGTAAATATTATGCACTCAGAGTTTTCATTGTATATTACACTTAATCATTTTAAGAAAAAGTTTCCTTGCTGATGGGGAAAGGGAAAAACTTGGAAAAACAAAACTTAAGAAAGTATTTCCTTAGAAGCATGGTATTGAGATAGTCCTATGTTTTATGCTACTAGAAAAAGTTCTTATTCAACATTTAAAGTTGAATTTAAAATTAGACATTTGTAATTAAATACACTTTAAATTTAGCATTTACATACATACAGATTTTGAAACTTTGTTAGTGTTTCTTTTTCCTTTACTGAAGATTTGGGGTGAACTTAGCGGTATTAATAATAACTTGTAGGTGTGGATCCAGAATCAATTCCAAAAAGACTTGAATATCCCCTATGGTCATTGAGTAGTCAACTTGGAAATAATATTCCTCTTCTGTAAGGGGGGGATATATACTTACTGGTTACAGAATAGGCATATAGCACAAGAGAATGGACTTTGGAACTAGTCTGTTTGGATTTAAATCCAAATTAATCTCATGTGGCCCTGTTCAAGTTACTTATCTAAAAATGAAGTTACTAATAATACTTATGTCCATATGGTTTAAACATTTGCTGGCTCATAAGTGCTATGGCTATATGAAACACCCAAGTGAATGTAATCACCATGGGAGATGTATATTTATTTCAGTAGTGCTAACCTGGATGGCCTTATTGGTCACAGCTCTTTGGTCCTGATACTTTCACTTAAATTACCCCTTTAATGTCAATTTGATTTCTGGAAATGTCTGAAAGTTCCTTTGTAGTTGAGTCTAACAATTAGAGTATATCACGTTGAATCACTGGTTTGGGATGAATCTAAAGTAAGATGTGACTGGTCATGAGAATGAATTTAATATATACATACATAACTTTCAGAATAATTATGATGAACAAATTCTCAATTCAAGCCCAATATTAGCATTGTTGTAATAAATCTAACCTCCTGTGATGATTATTTTAAAAGTTAAACGTCTTTTGCAATTTTTCCATGTGCATTTAAAATTCTTAACAGTTCTTAAAATTTCAAGCACATACATTTTTACCGACAATGCTTCAAAAAATCAAAACTCTCAGTGATAATTTCCTTCAATACAGTCTAAGAAATTTAAAAACTTAAGTTTGTCTTCTCATTGACTTGTGAAAAGAAAAGGAAGGGTAGCTATCTAAAATGCTTTTATTTATGTCTGTTATTCCAAATATCTTGACATTCTTTACCTCTTACTACTTTAACACATTGAAAAAAACTGGTCACATTTTTCATTACATTGCTTGGTATAATAATAATTAGTTGGCTTTGCCTAATCAGTTGCCTGGAGATAAAGGAGTATGCGTACTTATATGGTACACTAAATAACTTGTACTACCTTTTTGTCTTTACAATTGTATCTACATAAAACTCAAGCTGGAGTTTATGAACTTGAAATTGTATTTTAAATGATTGACATATTTTTCATTTCTGTTACTGTATTTCCCCCTTAATGAAAAATATACTTAATTGGCTCCCCATCCTTACCTCAAACTATTATATCCTAATAAACAGTCACTGTTAACATTTTGTTGTTAAGACCTCACAGGTAGTCTATGTGTGGGAGGGGAGTAAAACAGATTTGGAAAACAGTGTTTCCAAATTTTGGTGTATTTTGAGATGTCATCATTATAAAAGCACACTTTTTTTGTCTAATTTAGTGGTTTAAGGAAAGGGACAAAGCAGAAAACAGCTTTTTCAAGATAATATAGAGTAAAAATAAACAGTTAAATATATAGATAAATATACAGAGAGTAAAAATAAACAGTTACAGCTATATATAAAGACATATCAGAAATACATTGCCATTAATGTTAATTGTTTAACATCTAACAGCATATGGAAAGGCTAAGAATGTATGGGAATGTTACCTTCAGTTTGATCTGAAAATTGCATGCACCAGAGTCAAAGCCTGAGTCTGTTTACTTGATCAACAAAATGGGATATTTCTTGCCTATATTCTGCAATGAGGAGACTTATCAATTCACATGCCACTTTTGCAGATAGTATTAGCATTCATTAATTTGGTGGATTAAATGTGATATTAACTATAAAAAGCTAGCTTTTCCTCACTTACAACCCAGTGATAAAAAAGTCTCCAATGTAGACTTTATGTTTTTTGGATCATTTTAAAATCACCACTTAATGGCCCTCCCTGGTGGCGCAGCCGGTTAAAGCACAGCACTGAGAATCTAAAGCCGCTTCCTCATTAGTTCAATTCCCGCCTGTCCCGGAGGTGACCACATGGCGTGGCAGACCTCTCCTGAGCCGCCCACTGCTCCCCTCAGCAGTGTACTTCCTCGATCTGCCTGTTCTGCTCCCTGCTCTGTCTCTGGTGAAGCCTCTCACCGCCCCTGAGCCTCTGGCCTGTACCCCAGTTCTGTATGCACAAAATAAAAAAAAAAAAAATCACCACTTACTAATATTTTTAATTTTTATGGTAAATTATAGTAATTATCTTTTGTTTTGGTCTGCCTGAATAGATTTATCATTTTGCTCAAAATTGTTTGATGCATTAAGACACTAAAAGTGAGCATTGAC
Organism: Condylura cristata; assembly: GCF_000260355.1. Classification (NCBI taxonomy): domain Eukaryota; kingdom Metazoa; phylum Chordata; class Mammalia; order Eulipotyphla; family Talpidae; genus Condylura; species Condylura cristata. The sequence goes on from NW_004567110.1 coordinate 26,569,930, forward strand.
CATTTGTTAAATTAGTGCTTAGAAGAAGTGCTAAGGAATCCAGAATTCATTGCTCAAGCTCAGGTAAAATTTGACCATAAAACTTTTAGAAAGGAAAATAGAATATTGCTTAATGTTTATGATATAAGAAGTGGTACAAATACTTGAATTCAGTAACTTGTACTATATCTCCCTAATTGCTATGTATATAGGTGGCAAGTAATAACATTAAAATTATCACTAGTTGGTATTTAAATTAATGTCAAAGTTCAAAATAGTTGTATAATTTGAGATAAAAATCTGCAAGTGATTAGTAAAGTTCTGAACCACTTAATTTAACTTGATACCTTTGTATGTTGTAACCATATTACTATATAAGGAACATTTGAATAAATAAACAGAACAAGGATAACTAAAAAGTCATTAGTATAACCAAACATAGTAACTTTTTCCATCATTTTCCATCATTTATTATAATCATATAACCCTTCCTTAGTCTCTTACTCCTTCCCTTTTATACTGGGTGCTGATTCATTACAAGGGCCATCTGTCTATTTTATGAGCTTAAATACAACGGAAAGGCTGCTTTTCTAAAAATGTCTGTAATTGTTATTTTTAGTCAATGTTAGTCAGAAAGAAGCACTTTGTATATGATACTTCAGATCAATATCAAATTGTCACTTCGTATTAGTGTTTATTCACTAAAGGAATACAGAGTATCTACATTTTAAGTAGCTGCTTAAAAAATTCTAGAATATAACGTGCCACTTTGTGATAAGAGAAAAATTTTACATAATTCACAACTTATCTTGTCCTTGATTCCCTTCTATTATTTTGTGATTCTTTGTTTTCATTGTTTTGCTACTATTTTAAAGAATTGTTTATAATTTGAAGTTTTAATGTAAATATGTCCCCTTTCTCAGAAGGGAAGAGAAAATGCTTTCATATATACTGAATATGAAGGCTATAGCTATCAGACTGTATGGCTTTTTTGCAATGCTACAATTAATAATAAATTAAAATTATTATTTTTAGGCTAGTTTTATTAAACATGTCTCTATTTTCCTAATAGCTGATGATATAAAACCATGTCCACGATGTGCTGCTTATATAATAAAGATGAATGATGGGAGCTGTAATCACATGACCTGTGCAGTCTGTGGTTGTGAGTTTTGTTGGTTATGTATGAAGGAAATATCAGATTTACATTATCTAAGGTAAGCTTATAGAAGAAGCCATTTATATTTCTTCTATTTTAGTTACATAAATTTAAAAGCAACCAAATTATTGTGCTAATCATTTGGGATTAATAGCTATTCAAAACAGAAAGTGAAGATTTGCTTTTTGTTAAACTAGACACTATTATCTAATACCCTATATACTTACATTGGGTCATAAATATTTCCACTTACTTTCAGCCACACTGTTAGTTTATAACACAATCAATAATTACATGGCTAAAATAGATAAAAGTAAGCATGTTTTGGATTCATAAACTATTCACAAATTAATTCAGCAGTCTAAGGGCTAATCAAAAACTAGAGATAAACATTTAACTTGAATCACAGTTATTAAAAATTAGATTTAAATTATTATTTAAAAGTAATTTGTGGTGGTTCTTATGTTGATCTTTTGGTTTCCAGTGAAATCAGAACCCAAAGGGGAAAAAACCACATTCAAGAGTGAGAAGTTTTATTGTTTTATAGTAATTTGTTGTTTGGGGTTTTTGTAGCAATTACTTTACATTATGATTTTTTCCAAAGTCCATCAGGATGTACTTTTTGGGGGAAGAAACCCTGGAGCCGAAAGAAGAAAATATTGTGGCAGCTGGGAACTCTTGTTGGTGCTCCTGTAGGAATTGCTTTAATAGCTGGCATCGCTATCCCTGCAATGATTATTGGCATTCCTGTGTATGTGGGACGCAAGGTAAAATGCATAATTCTTTGTTTCATTCAAAAATCTTTAGTCAAGGGTTGAAGATTTGTGCTTTGCTTTTATTTGTTTTGAAAGGTAAAGATCAGTTTTGTTATCTTAAATATAAATCAATTAACTTTTTTTATAACAAAATAAATATTGTAAGTGTTTGGAACAATTTTATATGCATAAAAAAGACTTGCTTTAACATATTTGTATCAGAAAACTACACTGTATTTGCATTACAAACCAACTTTAAATATATAGAGTATTGAAGGATATACACCTGACATTTTTGTGTTGGGAATATCCTTGTAAAATCAGGTCTATAAAAAATTAATAGCTCAATAACACACCCCCTCAAGCAAAGAATAAGTAGTCAGCTTCTGAATTATTTCCAGCAAAACAAAACTAATCATTTCCTTTGTAACAGACCTTTTTTTTTTTTTTACAATCAGATGAATCACAATGTATAATACTTTTTTTTTTTTTTAAACTAGCTTTGGGACTAAGAACAAACACAGATACTGTGAGCCCAGTATTTCAGAATGTTTTAAAAACTAAATTGAGGCCCTCCCTGGTGGCACAGCGGGTTAAAGCACTGCACTGAGAATCTAAAGCTGCTTCCGCATGAGTTTGATTCCCGCCTGCCCCGGAGGTGACCACATGGCATGGCAGACCTCTCCTGGCCCGCCCGCTGCTCCCCTCAGCAGTGTACTTCGTTGATCTGCCTGTTCTGTTTCCCACTCTGTCTCTGGTGAAGCCTCTCACTGCCCCTGAGCCTCTGGCCTGTACCCCAGTTCTGTATGCACAAATAAATAAATCTTAAAAAAAAAAAACAAAAAACTAAATTGATACTGCTTACTAAAGTCTCAGAATATCTGATTATAATTTCTGATGTAGTTATCAAAGAAAGATTTTGCAGAAAGCAAAATGGCTTATTTTGATATTTAGGAAAGGAAAAAGAGACTGTACAGCACATACCTGCAAATAATTCATAGAGGAGAGATTGTTTACCTCTTTGTTCAAGTCTTAAATGCAGTTACAAGTCTCCTTTTCTCAAACATGTACCATGTAACATTGAAACAGTGTTCTCTGTGGTGAGTAGGGATCTCATACCAGTCTAGGAACATCTGTTAAATTCAAAAAGAACCTAAAAGCTAAGTCTTCATTTATACTAATAAGTCGAAATTATTGTGAGTGTAATAAACTTAATTTTAATTAATTTTAGTTAAACTTAAGTTTAACTAGAATGGTGTAATACTACCATTACTATGTATTGAACATTGGTATTTGAAGATGCAACATTTTCTGGAGGATTTGCTTCATGTAGTTGGTACCTAGATCTTTCCACTGCTCTGTCCCACAGGATTCAAAATAGACACATAATAATAGGTGTTTTTTATTATACCTCATCTGTAATATTGTTTGTAAGTCAAGTTACTGAATTGTACCCATATACTTTTGACTCTGTTGTGAATCTGTCTTAAAACAGAGAGGAAGATGTACTGTAGTAGCTTCAGCTCTTTAAAACCATGAGTATAAAGATATTGAGCTATTACCCAAAGTTCATATAATACCTCACAAGCTACATTCACAGGGAAATTAAGTTCTTTTTTTTAAGAACTTGTACTCCGATCACCTGTACTGTGATCTGAGGTGTGCAGCAGGATAGGGGGAGGGAGAGGAGTCAAAACAAGAGAGGGAAGAGCACAGGAGACTGACTGAAGACTGTTCACAGATGATGTGGTGATTTATGAGGACTACACCTAAGGAGAGAAGTCAAATACTGTACAAAAATGAACAACAATGTAAGAAAATAAAACAGTTAATCAATAAAATCTGTATTATGTAATCTTTGCTTATTAGTACTGCTTTTTAAGGTTGGTTTTTTTGAAGTTTGTAAAATCTTCCCCTAGGAACCAATTTTTACCATTTAGAGATAGTTATGTAGAAGGGAAACTATGGAATGCTTAATTTCTTAGAAGTATTGCTAGTCTATCATCTAGCTCATAACTATGTTGAAAATATCTCCCCCTTTATTCAAAACATACTATTCTTGGACAAAATTATAAAGACTTTTTTCATTAAAAGGTTTATGTTTTATGGGTACAGGCCAGAGGGGGAGTGGGGACAGTGAGAAGCTTCACTAGAGACAGTCAGGAGCAGAACAGGCAGATTGACTGAAATACACTGTTGAGGGGAGCAGTGGGCAAGACAAGAGAGGTCTGCCATGTCATGTGGGTCACCTCCCTGGCTAGGAATCATATTCTGCTACACTGGCTCAGACAGTTTCATAGTGCTGCGCTTTAACCCATTGTACCACCAGGGAGGGCCCTAAAAAGACTGCTATTTCTAGAGACTTTGAAAATAGTTTATTTCAAACACAAAGTAAATCTTACTACATCAGTGTCTTATATAAGAAAATTACTAATAAGAAAGAAATTATTTGCAAGAATATGGTTTAAGAACAATAATACATTTACCTTCCCCCAATAATTAAGAATAGAAATACCATAACACAGCTTTTCCTCTGCTTGGTATTTATCCAAAGAATGTGAAAACACTTATTTGACAGGCGGGTATACTCACCACTATACTAACGAGGATGACGAAAACACTTATTTGAAGAGATAAATGTACCCATATAATTTCACTTATATGTAGTAGATGAACAAACAACAAAAACAGTCTCTTAGACTACATGAACAAAATTCTGTTTGCCAGAAAGGAAAGGGGATATGGTGTGAACAAACTGGGTAAATATGAAGAAGTGTATGGAAATGGATGGAAACTAGATTCTGGTAACAAGCATAATATGTGTGTGAGTGTGTGTACAAATGTTGATATGTAAGTATATCATGTTATTTTAATAAAAAGAAATCACAGTAAAAAGCTGTGTTTATGTTGAATCAGGACACAACTATGAAATTATAGTTTCTAGAAAATGTAGTTCTATTTCTTTTAATATGTATTTTCTCTTTAATCACCATCCCATTTTCCTTTTTTATTATAGATTCATAATCGATATGAAGGCAAGGATGTTTCCAAGCACAAAAGGAATTTGGCCATAGCAGGTGGTGTTACATTGTCTGTAATTGTCTCTCCAGTTGTAGCTGCAGTAACTGTAGGTAAGAATATGCTTAAAAATACTAATGACCTCAAGTTTTTATAAAATTAGAGTTTTATGGAATGATTTTAAAGAATAAAGAGCATTACATTGTTCATAATTGAGTTACACCGTATTGAAGGACAACCTGACTCTACAGAAAGTCTCTCCTGCAGTAATTAGTGAAAAGTATTGAAGACTCAAGAACCTAACTTTAGGATAGTAAATTGTTAGTGGCTTATCCCTCTCACTCCCCCAAATACAGTTTAAAGCCCTAACACTTGAAAAGAAAAAAGTTAATGCCTTTTATCCCCCTCATGTTTGTCACCTAAAAAGCTGAGGCTCTGAATTTGCTTGTGTCCCTTAACAACTAGATCATTCTACTTTTGGCAAGGATTGCAGAATTCTAGCACTTTTGTCTTACATACCCTTCCTTTGATGAGATGTTTCTAATGATTTTTTTTTTTTTTAGGTATTGGTGTCCCTATTATGTTAGCTTATGTCTATGGTGTTGTTCCAATTTCTCTCTGTCGAAGTGGAGGTTGTGGAGTCTCAGCAGGAAACGGAAAAGGAGTCAGGATTGAATTTGATGATGAAAATGACATAAATGTTGGTGGAACTAACACAGCTGTAGGTAAGTTCTTTGAGCAAAGGAAGAAATGTTACTAGTAGTTTAAGTGGAGGGAAGCTGCAGATAACATACAAGTCAGAATTTCCATTGACTTCAGTCAGTGAAATGAACTTCCAAGAAAAGGTACGTAGGTGAAAGAGACTTGTGTAGTTTTAGGTACCTAATATCTACTGGAAACATGTCTTAGAAATGTTAAACTTTTAATCCTAAATTTTGCCTAAAACATTACAAATCAGTAGGAAAAGGATATGAAGAGAAATGCAATTCATTTTAAAAGAAAAAATATATAGCCAATGAATAGGAAATATTTTTAACCTATTGCTATTCAAAGAAATACAAATTAGCACAATAATTGGAGAATGAAGGCCTCCATGGACTTCTAGTGGGATTGTAAGTTACTGAACCTTTTAAAAAAAGTACAAGTGCTGTCTTCCAACAATACATACTACCACAGTTTATCTTAGGGAAATAAATCAGGCAGATGTGCAAAGACAGTATCTATATTCTAATCTTCCATTTTCCCCTGAACTCACCTCAGATTTTGATCCCTACCATTCCTATATTTCATCTTTTGCCATACACCAGAGCAGAGTCATCAGTGCTGTGTCACCAAATATACAGTGGTCACTTCTCAGTCTTCCTCTTGATAGGTACACCTGACATGGTAGACTGTGCCCTCCTAAAAATGTCATCTTTTTGATTTTTAATTTTTTTTTTTAAACATTGTTTACTTCCCTCCTCCCCCAGTTCGTCTGCACTTCACCACCACGGCCCCCCACATTCCTTCTAAAAGTGCCATGTTGATTTGTCTTCTGGACAAATCTCACCTCATCATGTCTCTGCTGGCTGCTACTTCTCAATCTTCTTGATTAGTTTGGTTTCCTCTCCTAACCATAAATTTCAGAGTTTCCCAGAGATCAGTTCTCAGATTTAATGTCTTTACTTATACTCACTCCCTGGGTAATCTTACCTGTGAAATAATATATAAACTGATCACTCCTCTTATGTCTAGTTTTGAACTCTCCTCTAGGCGCCATACGTGTGCAGCTAACTCAGTTCTTTAATTTGTACTTAATGTCTTGCAAGAATTGCAAGCTTAACATTTTTGTAACTAAACTCTTCACTCTAAAAGCTGTTATTCTCTGAGTTATCCTCACCTTAGTAAATAACATCCACCTTTGTTGTTGTAGGGGCGCCATACTTAACATCCATCCTTGGCTGTTGTTTGAGCCACATAATTTCACATAGATACCCTTGTAATCTGTCAGCAAATTCTGCTTCCTTCAAAATAGCACCATAATGCAACCCCATTCCTCACCCTTCTTCATTATTATTGCATTCTTCAGGTTACTAGCTTCTTGGACTATTGTAAAAGCCTTTTAACTGATCCATTAATTTTTCAGCTATAATGTAGCCATAGTGAGACTTTTAAAACATGGTTAGGTCATGTCTGTATACGCTCAGGCTTCTAACAGTATTGGAGGAAAAGTCCACAGTCCTTATCATGATCAAGCCCCTCTCCTACATGATATATTCTCAGCTGTGTCCCTGAAATCATCTCATCAGTCTCTCACTTTACAGCATCTCTCAATGTTTCCAGGATGCCAAGCACATTCCCACTTCTAGGCTCTTATATTTGCAGTTCCCTCTATCTGGAATACTCTTCCCCCAGGTAGTTTCATGATTCACACCTTTTCTTCCTTTGAATCTCAGCAAATGTTAGCTTATCAGAGACCTTCCCGGACCACACCTGATGTGTAGGCATGCATGTATGTGTGTGTGCACTATATATTTATGTATGTGTATATATATGTGTATACATATACATACACATACTCTTCCATCACACTCACAGACTTTCACTCCTCTTTCCTGTGCTTATTTTTTTCATACCACTTCTTCCCATATAATTTATTACTCTTGCAACTAGGATGTAAGTTTCATGAGGATAAGATGTGTCTCTTTGATTCACAATGCCTCCAGTGCTTAAAACAGTATATAATAGAAATTCAAGAATTGGAGTAAATAAATGCATTCTTCAATGCAAAGCATGTGAAAAGTACAGTAAGACTAGAATATAGATCTTGTAATATCAGGTGTTATAATAGTTTGTAGGTAATTGGAGCTATGGAACAAATATAGACACCAACTTTTGACCCATTCTTACAGAATGGGTCTTACAGAATGACCTACAGAATTATAAGCACTTAAAAAATAACATCCTTATTGAAAACTACTATGTAATTTTCCTCTAAAGTTTGCTAAATTGTTCAATAATCAGGTTCTTTATAGAATTTCTATATTTTGTGGATATTTTAAAAAGTAGTATTGATTTCAGATTGAGGGACACTCCCGATCCAGCTTTGCTGTTTGAGTTATTTTTCTTTACTTTTATTCTGTAGTTGTGTATTCCTCACCCCAGACATCTCTGCTGTGTATCTCAAACTTTTACAAGATAAAATGTCTTATCTGAAATGGAGGAATTTAAGACAAGTTAATCATCATTTAAACGAATTTCTTTGAAACATTTGCATTTAGACACAACTTCAGTAGCAGAAGCAAGACATAACCCTAGCATAGGGGAGGGAAGTGTTGGTGGTCTGACCGGCAGTTTGAGTGCAAGTGGAAGCCACATGGATCGAATCGGAGCCATTCGAGACAACCTGAGTGAAACTGCCAGCACCATGGCACTGGCTGGGGCCAGCATAACAGGAAGTCTGTCAGGAAGTACCATGGTCAACTGCTTCAACAGGTAAGTAAAATGTGCCTGTGTTGTTTGTTTTAACCTTTTAGCTATGAATTATTAACTAGATGAGAATATTATACACAATTTGATTTCTATAACCCTACTGTGTCAGGATTGTAAATAGTAAAATTGATGAAATCCTAGTAATAAACAGGTGATTTTTACTTTTTTAAATTTTTGTTTCTCTTAAGTTATAGTGGTATATATATATTATGTTTTATTTAGTCAGATATTGATTTTTAGAACCATTTTTAATATAAAAGACCAAGATTTTTTGATTCACTAATTTATCATGTAAATGGTTGTAATGATGTATTCATATTATGTGCTTTGCATTGAAAGGTTATAAGCAAATTGTCACATCCTAAGCCAGAATAATAGGAGCATACTTAAATTAAAATTATGTATAGTCATTTAGTTTTACTCTACCTTATTTGGCAGGGATTTTTTTTTTAATTTATTTAGATAGCCACTACTATTACGTGTGCTACAGTAGAATTTAAATAATCAAATAAGAAGTGAAAAAAATGGTCATAGTTGTTTCTAAAATAAATTCTTGTTGCAAGGGTTCATAACTGAATTATTTAAAGATGCATATACAACAGTGCTGATAAATTTAATTTTGGTTTTCATGTGATACCCCTTTAAGGTTGGAAGTACAAGCCGATGTACAGAAAGAACGGTACAGTCTGAGTGGAGAATCTGGTACAGTCAGCTTGGGAACAGTTAGTGATAACGCCAGCACCAAAGCAATGGCAGGATCCATTTTGAATTCATACATCCCATTGGACAAGTAAGAAAAGAGTTGTTATTAAAACAGAAGTATCTTTAAAATTGATTTTTAAAAGAATAATCCATGTCATTAGGCAAAATTATCATGAACAATAGCTATGAACTCTTAGGTTCTCTGGAAAAGAAAATGGTGAGATGCCTGGAATAGGCAGTCCACAAAGATAGAAAGTCACTTAATATCTGCTGGAGGTTATTGGGAGGGAAAAAGGGGAACTGACTGGTATATACAGGGTGTCTTTGAGGGATGATGGGAAAGTTCTGAAGTTAGTGGTAATGGTTACACAACTCTGAAGATACTGAAAATAACTGAGTTATGCAGTGTAAGCAGGTAAATTTTATGGTATATAAATTTTATCTCAATAAAGTAATTTGAGGGAAAAAATAAAGGCGGTAACATGTACCTGGAACATCATAAGCCATAAATGTAGCTGCTTCTATTTTTCATTGAAGCATTATACTATTCTCTTTTAAGTAGCTTTTAAAATAGAATCCTGTGTTAATTGTTCTGGTACCTTTTATGCAAATCTTTGAATTTTCACACAGAACCCCCTTCCCATGATGTCGTCTGAATCAAAATAAATAGGAAGTCAGAAATTTATTTGTGTTACTCTTATGTTTTAGAGATGGCAACAGTATGGAAGTACAAGTAGATATTGAGTCAAAGCCACCCAAATTCAGGCACAACAGTGGAAGCAGTAGTGTGGAGGATGGTAGTGCCTCCCGAAATCATCCTGTTGGTTCATCCAGTGGCTTGCCTGAAGGTAAACCCAGTGCCACCAAGTGGTCCAAAGAAGCAACAGCAGGAAAGAAATCAAAAAGTGGTAAATTGAGGAAAAAGAGTAACATGAAGATAAATGAGACCAGAGAGGACATGGATGCACAGTTGTTAGAGCAACAAAGCACGAACTCCAGTGAATTCGAGGCTCCATCCCTCAGTGACAGTATGCCATCTGTAGCAGATTCTCACTCTAGTCATTTTTCTGAATTTAGTTGTTCTGACCTAGAAAGCATGAAAACTTCTTGTAGTCATGGTTCTAGTGATTATCATGCCCGCTTTGCTACTGTTAACATTCTTCCTGAGGTAGAAAACGACCGTCTGGAAAACTCCCCACATCAGTGTAGTATTTCTGTTCTTACCAAAACTGCTTCATGTTCAGAAGTCCCACAGTCGAATCATATTGCTGAAGAACATGGTAACAATGGAATGAAACCTAATGTTGATTCACATTTTGGTGATGCACTAAAAGAAACAAATAATAACCACTCACATCAGACAATGGAATTAAAAGTTGCAATTCAGACTGAAATTTAGGCCTATAAATGCTGCAAAATAATTACCACTGAACAACCTTGTTTGGAGCTGGGTGACCTACATGTGACTACTTTTAAGTTTCAAGTTACCAGCAAATGCCGGGTTACATAATCATAATGCAGATACTTTTTCTAAGTTCAGCAAAGCATTGTGTTTCATGTGGATTTTAATTACCAAACTATGAACGGAAGGCTTTAAAAGTGTATTATTGTAATGACAATAAATTGTAAGAGAATTGTTTTGTGTGTTTGCCACAAAACATTGCTTGAAGTATATACTTGTATATTTAGGTAGAAATTTGGCATAATTTATAATCGATATAAAATACTAATGCAGTTCTACAGCATTCTTATGAAGAAAACTTGAGACTTAGGTTTAAGTGGTTAGTGACATTTTATTGAAACCACTAAAGGATACTATTTAAAGAACCTTGCAGGTTATTCTCAGCATATAATACTCTTTGTAACATTTCTTTTCGTAACTGGGCATAAATTTCATTCTTTTCTTCATAGGCAATATGGATATATAAAGCTTAATGCAGCCCATTTGCTACCATTTGGATACTTAAGACACTTGGAGCAAGATTGTGGCAGTTTTTGCTCAACTTTGAAATAGAAATACCTAGTACTCTATATATAATCTTGTATATTGTTGATACCATCTTAGAAGTGTAAAGGTAGATAAGTATACTGACAGCACCAAATAAGATGTATAAAACTGCAAAATAAAGTTCAATTAGTTTGTAAGTATTACAAAAATAATACTTTCATTAAGGGGAAATTTGCAAATCCCTTCTTATCCCCCCTTTGATTCTTGGTGCCTTTGGAATAGACTGGATTTTAAGGGCCTCATTGTTTGAGAATTTTGCTGTGTTGTTTTCCATAATATCCTCTTTAGCCACCTTGAATTGTGTAGAAAAATACAAGATAGAAAAACATAAGTATAATAATGCTGAAAAAAGTATTAGCCTACCAAAGACACACTCAGGCTTTGTGAATAAATTTACATAACCTCAGTTTTTAACATATAGTATCCTCTCCAATCATGAAATGAGAATATGTTGCAGAGTTTGTACCAAGTACTAAAAGGAGGGTTCTACGTATGGCTCACTTGATTTGCTTTTGCTTTTGTTTATGGGACATATTCAGCTTACATAAGCAGAAGTTGGTCAAAATACTGCCTTTATTGTTAAATTCCTTATAATTCACTTAAATATAACAGGTAAACCTCAAATGATAGCAGTTAAAATGTTCCATCTTATGTGATTTTATTTTAAGTATTACCATTTTGGTGCTACTGAGCATTTTCTTTAGATAAAAAGAAAAATGCCATGGGCTGCAATCTTCTTCCATTACTTTTCCTCATCAGGTCCATTAATATGCTTATAACACTAGTGCCAGTTATCTTATTTGATATTGCTTATTATGCTATTTGTATATTTGTTTGCATTCCAATTTTGTTCAACAGTGAGTGTGTAAACAACATACATGAAATAAATGTAAATACTAACATACTTCTGCCATGTTTTTTTTCATGTGATTATTCATAAATATTTAACCTTTAGGATGGTTCTTCATTCAGTCTAAATGAAAGCATCTGCTGAACTTCTTGATACAACAACAAATTAATCCTTTATGCCTAATTTCTGTCTCTTCTCCAGAAGGAAGATGCTTATGTTGATGTATTCATCAACATAAATTGGTTGATGATTGATTGGTTGTCAATAGATTGACATTAAATTAGATAGAAATAATTTATTATAAATTCTTTCCTTAGAAAAAATTATCTTAAAAGATTGAGACTCTACACCAAAAAACTGTTATGAAATAGAACCATTTCAAGTTAATAGTTGTAATGAAGTGTTTTCTGTTCTCAGAACCTCTATAATAAGTATGCATTGTTTTTGTTACATAACTAATACTTGAAAATAATCTGTATGAGTAAGTTGACTGCCATATAAAATATTATCAGATGATGGTTGATATGAAAAATACAGGGTGGGAGATAAAGTAACCAGATGCTATTGGCTAGTACTGTTTTATATACAGGGGAAACCAGAAAGAACTCTGCTTAGAGATCTGTACAGAAAAACTAAAACACATAAAGGAGGATCTGTAGACAAACCTGGTGGATGAGCAATACAGAAAGAACGCTTTACCTAGGTAAGTTAATGAACAATTTACACATTAATTGAAATTGTTTGATATTTTACGTTTGTTTGATACCCCTTTGTTTCTCTTGGAGAGAAGTGATTGTTCTTGAGCTTTACATTTCTAGAAACACTTCAGAATAGCCCCCTTGAGTTCCATCAGTTTTGATGGAATTGCACTGAACCTATAGTTACCCTGTAGGTCTTTCACATATATTACCAGTGTTAAATTTTATTCTTTTATGTATACTTTTTGAATGTCATTTCCTACGTACAAGAAGCATCTAGATACACAACTGATTTTTGTGTGATGAATGTGGGAAATATTCCAGTAGAATTCTAATTACTGTTTTCTAGATTCTTTGAGATTTCTGTGTACATAATCATTTGTGAATAATTTAACAAATTACAGTGCTTTTGACATCAGATGTATTCTACAAGCTTTTTAAAGTATTAATCTTCAGCACAATCCTGTGCACAAGATAATTTTACTATCCCCATTTTACATATGAAAAATAAGGCACAATTTATTAAGTACTTTCCCCAGAGCTTCATAGCAGGTAAGTTGCAGAACTAGAATTCAAACTTTTGTTGCTTCTTCAATCTTTACATAGTATATTTCTTTTTCTAGCCCACTTGCATTGGCTGAGACAAATGTATAGTGGTGAGTAACAGTGTGCTATTAGTACAATATTACTACAATATTGTTTAAGATTACTCTTGTTTATCACAGCACAGTTGACAGTAGGTGAGCAATGGAAAGCAACCCAAATGTCCAAAAATAGATGATTGGATCAAAAAGATGTGGTATATCTATGTGATGGAATATACTCAGTGATCAAAAAGGATAAACTCTGCAGCAACATGAATGGAGCTGGTGGGATTATGCTCAGTGAAATAAGCCAGAAAGAAAAAGGAAAAATAACAAATAGTCTTAACTTATAGGAGTAAAATCATCAGGCAACTATAGTTCAGAGACATTCTGTAGGGGAGAAAGAGGGAGAAGGATCAGAACAGAGGTGGGAATTTCACACATTGTACAAAAATGAAGCATATATATCTTTTAAAACACTAATGTTAATCACAAAGAAAAAGTTTTCAGTACTTCATTTATTATATTTGTTATCCCTCTATCAAATTTGTTAGATTTTTTTCATACCCTTAGTGTGCCAAATTGAAGTTTTGGAAATGGGTTGAATTTTTTTTGGAAGGGACTGCTATTGGAGATGTATCTATCACATAATTGTAATTTACCCCTTTAATATGGTGAATTTGATCTTTTAAGTGTGAACTAACCTGCTGGGGTAAGAGTCAATGTCAGAATATACAAGATGAGAAATAAGTCTTCAGTATTTAGTAAGAATTTACCAAATTGTTTATGGGTTTTTTAAAGTCCCTCTCTCCACCACCATCCCTTAAACCTGTTTGTCTTCCACTTGATTTCACAGGCCTCTGTTGTATTTGATGTAGGAGATGCCTCCTTAAACCTTTACTGGTTATCTTCAAATGGAGTATGAATAGTTGAGTTTCTGTATTGGGTTTTCTCAGCTTTTGAATATAGGTAGACTTGTTCCGCACTCCTTGCTTCCTCTTGTGGCAGAATTCTTAAACTTTTACATCGCTATTCAGCTCATTAAATTCTTTATCCCCAGAATTTGGGTTTGCTAATAATTTCTCTGTTTGGTAAAAGTTCATTGTGTACAACAAAGTACAGCTCAACGTGCTGGCTGCTGTCTTTCTCTTTTGTTTTCCAAAAGGTGGTGCTAACGCTTCAGTTTGTGATTTCTCCTTTTCTGCAGACCCAGCCCTTTTTATGTCTGTATTATCACATTACTCTCAATTTCAAATTGCTGTATGTGGAGAAAACTTCTGTTTCTATAAACATCTCATACAGGATGCAATTTTAATATATTCCATTATTTGCCTTTACAAAAAAATTAATAACATTAAAAACAATTTTCTTTAAGATTACAGTTAAAATACATTTTTAAAGAAAAATGGCACAATTTTAAAAGGCAGCACTTATTCACAATAATTTTTCATATTCTATAATTATAAAAAGTTAGATAAATATGGAAACCTTTACATCTAAAGAACAAGAAAATACTCCAGAAAGAGTGAAGTGACTTAAAGCTAGAGGAATAGATGGCAGTATATTGAATAGAAACATGAATGTTTTATTGTAAAAACTGCCTTTACTTTAGCCCAGTTAACAAAGGAGATTTCGATATGAGTTCTTCACTTGCCCTTTTACATTAAGGGGGTGTATATGGCCATGCTTAATGGAGGAAACAGAAAAAGGGAACGGGCATGGGGAAAATGTGGGGCATCACAATCCCACTGCAGGCTGAGGTGCTTTTAAATACTTAGGCAATATATAAGGGAAAGTCGTTTTTAAGATCTATTAAAAAGCAGTAGAAAATTTTTGGCAATATTTGTTCTTATGGTTAGGAATTATTTCCATTAAAAAAAAAGTTTCTCATATAGCTTTCAATTCATAATTACAGTTTATTTAATAATGCTTTCATATCACTTCATATTATAGACTTAAGGGTTGCATTTCACTTACATTAATCCACAGTAGTATGAAGTGAGATTTAGCTATGTCTTAGCAGGAAATAAAAGTGATATAATAATGACTGTTAATGACCTTTACTTTTAAAATTGCATTTTAAAGAAATAAATTCCTATTAAACATAAGAGCACACTTTCATAACCCAAAGAAATGTGTTTAACTCAAATTCTTAACAAGTGATTAAAAGGAAATGTATACTATAAATTAAAAATGCATTTTAACAAGTTTCAAGTATGCTTATTATTAAATATAAATGGATGTTAATTCTGGTACATAAGAAAATATTTACATCTAACAAAAGGGAGATTATAGAATATACATGTTCTTTATATAAAAATAAGTAAAATAGTTTATAGTCTAAACCGAGGTATCTGTTCTTAGTGAGATTTTACCCATGAAACACCAACTATACCATCTGTCTCATTACCATTGCTGGAACATACATGCATGGAAGATATCTAGCAATAATACTGCCTTCTTAAGGCTTGTACATCTTCTAAAGTAAAATGTTCACTTGGTGAATGTGAGAGGTCATCAAATAGTTGTTCAATTTGTTCCTTTGGGCCTTTACTAATTAGTGTCAACATCATCTAAAAAAAAAGGATGACAACATTTTCATTAATATAAAATAACAGAAACCCTGAAAAACCAATCTCTATTAAGATATTTTGCTACATACCTTAAACCTCTCTGCTTTACTTAGATGTAAAAGATGTTGATATACCAATGAAGGATCAATATCTATAAGATTACTTTTCAGAGACTGAATGAGGAGGAGCAATGTATCTGCTTCAAGTTTGTTACTCAACAGCATTGGTAAATCTTTTGGTTCAGTGATTCTTAAAAGGTGTGCACAAGCTTCTTTATCTTTCCTACTACTGATGGCATTTATAACCTGACCAAATTCATAAGCATTGTTAGGCTTAGCAGTCAGTAGTTTTTCATAGTATTCATTTGGCTCACTGCTTGGGTCCCCCTTCTCAGAAGCTAGATAGTCTTTGGAGATCTCCTGTAAGGTTCTGTGAGGTTCCTGTTCGTGGTCTTCATTCACCTTCAAGAGGAAAAAAAAAAAATTCACACAATGACATAAACAACGGTCACCACAAATTAACTTTGAAGTTAGACTTCAAAATGGGAAGGAATTGAAAGACCATATTTTAGTCAAATTCTAAATGAAAAATGTGCATTTGTATTAACTTATAAGATCTTTTTTAAGAAGTCGTAAGGCATAAAAGTATTAAAAGTTTAAACACTAAAAAACAATTTTTATACTTAACTGTGAAAAAGCTGTTGTATAAAGACCTACATCATCTTTAGTTGGCTTATATTTTCATGATAAATTTTATATTTAGTTACTTCCCCTCACATTTACCAGAGAAGTTAACTTTTTCAAATTTCTTAAAAACAGTTTTCATCTTCCCTCTTTGGGAAAGGGGAGAACTACCTAATTTCTCTCACATCACACTCAAATTCTATTTGAACCTTGTTTGGGATAACAGCATTCACAAATCACAGGAATTTATGACCTGACATTCTTCACTAAAGGAAAAGCAGAAAGCTACTGCACAAGACAATGGTTAACTGAAATCACAAAGGTAGGCTGGTTGACTGTGAGGTAGTCTCAAATCTCTGATAAAGCATGGCTTGTTTGTCAGAGTGCTAAAAAAGTGAGTCATTCTGGGGGAAAAAAAAGTGAGTCATTCTAGAAAACTTATACAAATTATGGCTTCCAAGTTACTGAAACAATCAGTTCTGTCAGGTTTCTCCAGTTCTACTCAGTGTGCATAGGCAGGCAGAGCAATCGAGTGGAAGCAGTACAAACCACAGGTCAGGTTGGGGAGGGCAGAGAAACCACCTCAATGATGCACATTTCCCAGTTCGGACCATCAACCCAAGATGGGAAATACAGTGGCTAATTCTCATTGCAGAGGAAAAGAAAAGTTTTATTTGGGTTAAGTTTATTTTCACTGAACATCAAAAGATTCTTAAAAGTTTGCGAAATGCTAGGAATATAATTTTAGAGTAAAAAATATGAGCATAAAATCCAAAAAGAAAAAGCACTTTCAAAGATAGTCAAAGACAAATACCTCTTGAATCTCAATTTTCCTTCTCTCCTTTTCTTTGTGACATGATGTGTTATCCTTAATATTAAGGAATCTGGTTACTTCTTCCAGTTCCATCTTTGCCTCAGCAATATTTGAGTCAAGTAGGAGAACTTTATTGAGATCATTTAAACTTTTCTGATAATTCTGAAATTAGAAAGAGAAATTAATTTTCATAAATTGGAGAAGGGGCATAACTTGCCTGAGAGGAATGAACTGTGTGTGAATGAGTTGTGCCAGGAGGTTTCCCATGGTCATAAAATTAGGTCCAATAAGGTAAGTCTGGGCTTAAAATGTTAAAACTGGTATTACAAACTACTAGGTTATCAGGAAAGTCATGACATATTTTTTGAAAACCCAAAAAATTGCATCATGACTTTTTGGACAACCTAATACTGTTATTAGCTGTAGGTCACAAAAACACAGTTGGAACAAGTACTACTAAGAAAAGAATACACAATCTGGAATTATAAGACTCAAGTTCAATTCTCTTATCACAACCTTCACAATCCCTAATACTTGTCGAGACATTTGTTGTCTGCTGAGTTACGAGTAAGTTAAAGAATAAGTCTCATGGTAGCACCTACTATGAATAACAGTGAACTTGAATGTGATCCTACTTAACCTTTCTGTGCTTCAATTTTTCATCTTTAAAATAAGAATAACCAAAGCTGCTCTAGTTTTCTAGGTTATACCAAGAAATAATGAGTGGTTTAAAAGTCTATGAAGGGTTACACAAAGCTGGTTATTACATAATTTTCTTGCTCTGTAAAACCCTTCAGATGTTTATTATTCAAGTAGACTAGAATCAACATTTACTCTTCTGTAGAGTCAGACAATACCTTAGAGAAACTTAAAGGAATCTAAGACACAGGGAAACAGTAACAGAGAGATTCCACAAAAATCAGTCTACTGTGATAGGTTATATTCTAGATCTACAGGCCTAGGTCTATATTTTGATTAAGCCAAAATGAATTTTATGAGGTGGCAAAGAATTCCAGTGATGTTTAGCCTCTCTGAGTATGCCTGGCATATCAATAACAGCATGCTTAGAGGCTGAGGCACAGATAAGGAGCTACTGGTTGTGTCACATTCCTGGGAGAGCTGTAATGCCACATCCCTTCCCCCACCCCCAACATATTGAACACAAACACAAGTGATGTGTCTTAAGGGATAACTTTAAATCTGCTCATATATGTATTTTTTTAAATGTAAATTATTATGTACTATTAGTACAAAAAACTCCACATGCCACTATGCCACAAAAGCATAGCTGGAACCCACTACCAGAAAAAAAAAAAATGAGGGCCCTCCCTGGTGGTGCAGCATGTTAAAGCACAGCACTATGAAGCTATCTGCAGCCATTTCAGCACAAGTTTGATCCCCAGCCAGAGGGTGATCCACATGGCACAGCAGACCTCTCCTGATCCACCCGCTGCTCCCCTCAGGAGTGTACCTTGTCAATCTGCCTGTTCTGCTCCCCACTCTCTCTCTGGTGAATCCTCTCATTCCCCACACCTCTGGCCCGTACCCTAGTTCTGTATGCATAAGTAAATACATCTTTTAAAAAAATGACATCCTATGTTCTAGGTAGGGAGCCATGTACGAGAGAGATGGGAGTTGGGGCAACAGGGCAAGTGGAGGGAGTACTGATAACTCCCACCATTTGCAGACTTTTGCAAGTATTCTCTTTTTCTCACAATAGCCCTATTCATACTTGGTTCCGATTTAGAGATGAGGAAATTGAGGCACAAGGATTATTAGGGGGATGATAAGGGCATCAGTGGACAGAAGGCAGGTGCTAATACACTTGTGGAATTCAGGTGAGCACGTGGTAGGATTTGGCATAATTTTTTTCATTCGTTCAAAAAAGTGTGCCTAAAAGCACCTCTGCTTGGAGGAAATGTAAGCAAACAGGAATACATTTCAGTATGTTTAAGAGACAGGTGGTTGTGATGAGAAGGTAGGACTGCAAGGGCGGGAACAGCATCAAGCAGGGAGGAAGAGAACAGAACAGAACAGAAGAGAGCCCCAGTCTGTCTGCCTGCTCCCAGAGTGCTCAGGAAAGTTAATTCACTTGATGCAGAGCCACTGTACACTTCCAGGTCCTAGGAGCTGGAACAAATGAAGAACCGCCATGATCCCCAAGTCCTTATAGGAGCTTATATCTTACGAGGGGAGACACGAATTAGATAAACAAGTATGGATTGTCACCAGTGCAACTACAAGGAAACCAAGGATTTTAATGGATACTAGGGGAGGACAGTTATTGGAGAAACCAGCTGTGCAGAGTGGAAGACAGAACAGAGAGAACAAAGAGCAGAGTAGGGCTTTAGCAAAGAGGAGACCTAGAAGTCAGGTGAGTAAGTTGAGAGTCAGGAAGTCAGTATGAGGTGAATCTACTTAAAGAATTGGACACATACATGAATTCATAAATCATGCAGATCCTGTACCCAGCCCATTAAGGCCAACATATAAAGTTTAAATAAGTTCCTTATCGTAGTGCCACACATCATTTAGAAAATTCGTAGTGCCACACATCATTTAGGAAATCATTATGTGAGGTTTATAAACAAGTGTGTTGTTAACAAAGGAGGTGGTGCGACGGCCAGGTCGCATGGACGCTGTCAATACAGCACAGCTGTGGGGCTTCCCACTTGGTGAACTTAACCACATGTGAGGATGTGGTGCACCCCACTTCCGTGCAGCAGAGCACCGAAGCTCCTGGCCCTTGCCCTGAGTACCTCTTCACCTGGCTATTCCTCCACATCCTTTATAATCTGGGAAGGAAGGGGAGGTGGGTGAGCAACTGCCTGGCTCCCCTGGACTGGGGGGTGTAGATAGCACCTACATCAGTGTGACTACTGCAACCTGAGTGGATCTAAGAGCTAGAGAGGCCTGATCACACATGTATGACGATCACATTCATAGACTAGTCTCTACTGACTTTTGTAAGCTAGTAAAGGAGAAAAAGCTTAAGTAAAACCATTGTTAAGTCAGAAACTGTCAGTACATCCCATATGAGTGTATGTATGTTAATTATGAAGAAAGCAAAATTAATCAATAGTGACAGAATTTACCTGAGCAGCCACCTGGAAGCAGAATGGAAAAATGAATGTTACTTTGTGGAGAATTAAAAGTGTTTATCTTAATTTGAGTAGAAACCACATGGAGATTATATTATTCAAAAGCCAATGACAAAATTAAAGGGAAAATCCCATTTACAATTTCATCAAAAACAGTAAGTTAAACCAATGAAGTGAAAGGTCTGTACACTAAAAACAATATGACGACGATGAAAAAAACTAAACACAGCAAATAGAAAGATACTCCATGCTCATGGTTGGGAAGAACACTGTTAAAATATCCATAATACACAAAGCAATATACAGATTTCAATTCAATCTCTTTCAAAATTACATTGACATTGTTCATAAAATAGAACAATCCTAAAATCTGTATACAGCCACACAAAAAAAGCAATCATGATAAAGAGCAAAGGTGCAGGTACTATATTTTCTGATATCAAACAGTAGTACAGTATAGTCGAGTAGTAGAAACAGCATGATTTTGGCATAAAAACACAGCTCAGTGGAAGACAGCCCAGAAAGCACATGCACATAAATGGTCAATTAATTTGGGGCAAAGGAGCTTGTAAAAGATTAGAACTTGAACACTGTCTTACACCACACCCAGAAATTAAACTAGACTTGAATCTAGGACTAAAACCGTAAAACTCCTAGAAGAAATCAGGCCGTAAATTACTTGATAATCAGTCTTGGATCTGACACCAAAAAAAAAGTCAAAGGTAACAAAAGCAAAAGCAAGTAGGAGTACTCATCAAACTCAAAGCTTCTGCATAGCAAAAGAACCTCCCTGGTGGCAGCTGCAGGTCAAAGCACAGCACTAAGAAGTTAAAGCCACTTAAGCATGAGTTCGATCCCCGGCCCCTGACCCATATGGCACAGCAGACCTCTCTTGTCTTGCCCCGCTGCTCCCCTCAGCTGTGTACTTTGTCAGCCAGCCTGTTCTGCTCCCCACTCTGTCTCTGGTGAATCTTCTCACCGTCCCTGCACCTCTGGCCTGTACCCCAGTTCTGTATGCATAAATAAATAAATCAAAAAAAAAAAGGCATCCTACTGAATTGCAAAAAAAAATTTGCAAATCATACATACAATATGTATGTATTATACACGCCTTTCCTGAACAATGACTTGGCTTCTTAGAGAACACCATTCTACAGTTTCACACTGCCCAGTAGGCAACTGAAGGGCCAAATCATTATGAGAGTCACAAGTTCTGGTGTGTCCCTGCCAACTCCTAGTAGGTGAGCCATCTACCACACCAATGCTGTCCTCCCCCTCCACAGACAACCCCAGTCCTTCACATAGCTCATGACCATAATTCAGTAACAAATCATCCCTGCCCCTTAAAGTAGACCTATTATAACATCATTCCTTAGAGAATCAGTGAGCTGGGTGAAATGTTGCAAATTATCAAGCCCCACATAAAGTAAGGAAATCTGAGGCCTTTACCAAGGTTTCAGGACTAGATTTAAATCCCAGGGTAACCTCACTCCCATGCCATAATTCTAAAGTTAATGTTCATGAAAACTGTATGACGTGCTCAGAGCCAAAATTGATAAATAAAAAATGAAGATTCCCTCACCTTGAGTCCTTTGTGAGCAAGCGCTCGTCTATAACAAGCTTTCACATTCCCGTCATCTATCTGAAGGGCCTGATCACAGTCCTGCTTTGCCTCTTCAAATTGGCACAGCTTCAAGTAACAGAGCGCTCTGGTGTAATGCAATGGAACTCAGTATTATGACATTTTACTCCAATGGTGACATTTTCTTGCAATATATGTAACTATGGCACTGGGAACAGAACAAAACAAACAAAACACAATTCCAGCCCACAAGAAGATACAATCTGAAGGAAGACACATTTAGAACAAGCAAACATATTAAAGTCTGTATTAGAGGTTCTGGGAGCACACCAGCTGAGAGTCTTATCAGATCTGGGAGGGCCAAAGTGAGGGGAGGAATAATCAAGAAGACTTTCTACAAGTGCCATTTAAGTTGATGCCTAGAATAGAAATGACTGGAATGCAAAGGTACTGGGCAGAGAGTTAAGTGATAAGGAGGGAAGAGTGGAGGGCGAGGGCACAGGTACTCAGGTGAGAGACAACATGGTGAACTCAAGGGGCAGGAAAAATGCCTTTTGGTTAGGTTAAAAGAGACAGGTAATATCATACAGAGTTTTATATCACGAATCAAGAAGGTTGAGCTATATCCTAAACATCAGAGAAGCCCACAGAAGGGTTTTAAAATAGGGGCTGCCGTGTTCACCATGTTTTAGGAAGATCAGTCTTACTGCAAATTGGAAATGGGAACAGAGGGGACAAGACATGCAGGGCACCCTGTGCAGGGCGCTGCAGACACTGAGGGGAGAAGGTGGTTGCCCAGCCGCAGGAGCTGTTCAGGGTGAAGAGGAGTCTACAAGGTAGGACATCGGTTTTGTTGGCAGAAGAGGGTGTTGGGAAAGGGCGACAGCCATCAGGAAGCAAAGGGAGTCTGCTCAGGTCCAGAGCTCAGAGCAGAGATTTGGGACACAGTAATTGGAGGTAGGGAGAGGGTGACATGGTCCAGAGAATGAGTAGTGCCAAATGGGACCTATACTTGTAGAACCCTAAGAATACCAACGGGAGAAGTCACTTCCAGAGGAAACCAAGTGGCTATTAATGTCCAGTATGGCAGAAGTTAAACAGGGCATCAAATTACTTATTGGATATAAAGACCAAATTTTTGGCAAAAATTTGCTAATATAGAAAAAATATGTACAAAAGTAAGGGAGTAAGAAGTTAAATTTAAAAGAATTCATCTGAAATAGGAGAAATTTGTGCTGAGTCCTGACTCTTTAGGAACAACCCTTTGTTCTTCCTTATCACCATAGACTACCTATTCTCTAAAAATCTCCAATCGTCACATCCTAGACAGGAATCTTTATCAGAATGTGGCAAAAAATGATACCCGAGCAGCATTCTAGAACAATTTGCCCATTCCTAGTGGATACTAAATGATGCTGGCTTGCTCATTTAGGAAAAAAAGACATTGCTTCTTCAGTTCCCGGTTTGAAAGACAACAGATTCCTGCGTCTACCACACTGACAATGCTCAGAGTATAGAACCAGAAAGTGTCCGATCACAAACTAATACAAATCAATGTTGCCTCAATGAAAAAAAAAAGTGACAAACTGAAATTCTATATCCACTATATAGCAATTGCGTATTTCCCTCTCCCAGTCCCCAGCAAACTACCTTTCTACTTTCTGTCTCAAAATTTGGCCATTGGCACTTCATATAATTGGAATCTTAAAATCAAAAAAGAAAAGAAAGAAAAAAAGCAGCCCAGCCAAGGTGGTGACGGTAGAGGCCTAAAGAGCCCCGAAGAACACAGATGACATCAGCTCTCTCAGTCCCTCTTCCCCCACCTTGTTTTAAATCTAAGAACTTGTATGGCTCCTCTTTGGAAAACATTCAGTTAGGATAATTTGCTATATAAGCCATAGGAAAAAAACTCTGGCAATTAATGCATCTGTATCTTTTTATCAAAAATATTAACATAAGAAATAAAGTTACAAAGAACTTGCCTGTTTGTGTAAATGGCACATTCCTTATTGTTAATCTTTAAGCATTCACTGTATTTACTAAGGGCACCTTTATAGTTTTTGTCCTTTACACATTGGTTTCCTTCTTCCTTAAGGGTTTTAAACCGTTTTTCATCTATGGGACCCCAAAACAAAACAAAAAGTAGAAGTATTCATATAAACATCTCTATAAAATTTTAAGTACATCTGTAAGGTTACAAATTATCTTGACCGCATGCCATGCAAAGCTAAAACTCTAGCCCTAGAACTCTGTACACAAATTTAAAAGATAAACCGGCTATCAGTAAAAAAGTCTATACAATTTTGACACAATTATTTTCAAATTAGAAAGAAAAGTAACAGGAATGATATTTAATCCATACAGGCATGTGTTCTTTTCTCTACTGGAGACGCAAATACCTACAAGTATTTAGTTCAATAATACATGAAATACTAACAAACAGCTTCTTTTGAGCCTGAAAAGACATCTACCCAGCCCCCCAAACTTCCTAGAAAAATCCTCCTTCACTCTCTACTCCTAAGGTATAGACAAAGTGAACCCCACAGTCTCTCCACCTTTAAAGGTAATGCTTGTTTTGTTAGCAAGTACACTGTATTCCCATCACCCCAATAGTCTATGGTGGGGGATGGGTCAAGGAGAGTCAATGAGCTACCATAAGATTTCTGTAGAGCATCTGGAAAAATAATTCTTGTTCTTTCTCATGATAGGAGGATGAAAGATTTTTGCCATCTTTGACATTAAGGGAGAGCTTGAGAACAGAGGCAACAGCAAGGAAAAGGTGCTGACATGGATATCTGAGGAAGAATCTCTGAGCCTGAGCCACGTGTCCCTGCAGCTTCTCCACACATGGACTTTTCCCAAATAGGTGCCAAAAACCACCTCTTTGCTTAAGTCATAAAGGGTTGGGTTTCCTATTATTTGTAGTCAAACATGACCAATACCATTGCCTATTATCTTAAAAGTGATCATGGTTTACTCTGGCTCAGGACACATCCTCTCATCGTGAGGGTACCTGCATATTCATTCATCTATTGCCTAAGCAGTCTATTTGTTCATGGAAAGTTGTCCCCTCTGATCAGAAACCCAGGCCTAGGCCAATCGGGGGCACAGTATTTCTTTATCCTAGGGGCTGACTCAGAAGTGGGTCCAGAACTCCATTTGAGCTGATAGATTGACTGGATAAAAAGGCCAAGGCAACATATTTCCTCAACCTTAAATTAATGCCACCAAAAGAAGCAGTGTTTTTCTCTCTCTGATCACTGATAAGCACAGATACGAAGCCTAAACTGCTAGCTCCATTGTTTCCAGCCAGAGTAGGGGCCTGATGAGCAGTTCCTGATTTCAGAGCCCAAAATGGGCCCTTTCAGGGACATAAGCTAAAAACATTCTTTACGGTTTAAGTCAACAGATTTCCTGTTACTTGTAATAGAAAATCATGTGTGTTATATTAAAATTTAAAAATTTTAAAGTTTTAAATATATTATCTTTAAATATAACTTTACTCCATGGAGAAACTTTAATTTTTGAGAACTTTGTTATGAAATAAAAGTCCACCACTTAAAATTTACATTCTTACAATCTAAAAATCTTGGGATAGATATAGTCAATTTGTCCTCTGGACAATTAGCATGAAATAGTTAATTTTTCATATTTCACAGTATATTTCTGCCTAATGTTTCATGTTTCAAAAATCTTGCACATGGGGCCAAATGACACTCCCCGTGACTCAACAGTATATAAAACCTAAAATAGAATATTACAGAGGATTTTTTCCCCTAAATTTTCTGAAAAAATTTCCCCAGTGTCTTTAAGCGTTTGGTCTCACTAAAAATCAGTAAACCAATATAACAGAATGAGTTCACTGTATTTGTGCTTGTGATTTGCTATCATATACCTAAAATACATAACTGCATGCATTTTGATAATGAAGATAGCCTTTAGTGAACAAATGCTTTAAGCTAGGCTTCATTTAAAAATAGAATCTAGAAAACTGGAGATCTCCATGATTTCTAGGACTGCTAAATCATCTAAAAGCCTTGGCAGATGTCTGTTCTGCCTGTTCTGTTTAGGTGAGGCAGAGGATGGGACATCACAGCTCAGGAAACTCAGGGAATCTGTAAGACCAAGCTCAACCGGGGGACACACATGAAGTTCAAAGCAGGAGAAATAGGGCCTTAGCTGGCTTTGAAGCAGGAAGCGAGAATGAAGTAACCCATTTAAGTGTCCTGTGTGTAGTGATGAGGTAGGAGCTCTGCAGGTCTCACATAGGATATAGTAAGGCCAGAGGAAAGAGCTGGTAGATTTATCTGCTACAGGGCTTACTTTTGTCTTTATTATCTTAAGCATATCAGTCATACTATTTTAGCCTTACCACATATACAGTGTAGTACAGAGCTGTATGCTATTTAATTATTTTTGCAGTGCTACCTTAACCTCTGTTCTCACAATCAGCTTGCACTGTTTTATATACCCATTTATTCATTATTATTTCAGATACCCATTTATTCCCAAGAACAACTCCTTAAGACAGTTTTTCGTCCCCCCACCCTCCCCTTTGACTAGGACACTGCAGGTGTGAAGGAGCTGCTTAAGAGCCCATAGAAAGAGAACAGGGAATAGGGACTCAAAGCCAGGCCTCATGCCAGAGTTCATGCCCTCATTCTGCTTTAGTGTGAAAATACAGACACAGAGCTCTAGATAACCTCCAGAAGAAATGAGCCCAGGCTTCCCTCACCTGTAAGACTGGGTTGGCGATGGCTACAAGAATCTCCCACCTGGTCTGGAGACAGTTCTGCTGCAGGCTGCCAACCTCGAAATTGTACAGAAGTGGGCACAGTAGGAATGGGTGACAGTTTCTCCCTCCACGTTGGTCCATCCAAGTCCATTAAAATTCTTGTTATTCTAAAAAAAACATAAGTTTTTTCTCTTATTCATGAAATCTGCTTTTTTTTTTTTTAATTAGTGGAGGTCTTCTCAAGGGTAAGATTTATAAATACTGTCCAACCCTGTAGAAAACATAATCTTGAGCCATTTTTTGTCACATAAACTGTCCTCAAAAGCACTTTTAAAAGTTGCCATAAACAATGCAACTTTAGGTTCCTTTTGTGTCAGAAGAAGAAGTTTAGACATTTATAACTGGGTTAAGAACTTTTCAAATGTTTAGATTTGAATTTTTGAAAAAGTTATTATGTAAAACTAAAATTTAGAAGAAATATACCACATAACATTTGCTTTAATTACTGCAATGATAACAGATTACCCTTGAGAACAATCAGAAGTACTTTAGAATTTCTATGTGCATAAATGTATATTGTTGCATCTTCTGTACATAGAAATAATAATTGTCCTTCAAAAAGGAAAGATGCCTATGCCTTCGCTCTAAGCTAAAACAAGTATATACAGCAGGATGCTAACTCTGCTAGGCCTTAGCTGTCATGTGGAATACTGCTTTTTCTTTAAACATTTACATGTGGCTAAGATACTATTTATTTTCCCATTTCTAACAATGCCCACTTATTCTGTTTTCATCTGAATAAAGATGAAAAAACAAGATATCAGATTCTGCTCTGAGGGCCCCTCTACTAATGGTATTTACTGATGGCCATCAGAAAATTCAGATTAACATCCTCAATTACCATTCTCATCATTTTAAATACAAAAAGTAACAAATGTAGATTTAAAAATAAAAAATTGAGTTATGTCTTTAAGATAAATCTCATTTTAAAAAGATGTACCCAAGGCTAAAGTTTATAAATTAGTAAAATGCATTGAAGTTAGTTAAACTGTAATTTGTAAGTGGAAAAAAAAAACCATATAGACAAATATATAATAACATACTTTCCTTACAGTTTCTAAAACAGAAATTTCAATAGCAATCTTTGGTTTTGATAACCAAGTCTCACATATTCAACATAGAAAAATTTTAAAATTAGTATGTCACAACCCATAACTGCAGAAGAAAAAAGTTTTAAAGAATAGAATTTTCAAGCAAAACTTGAATTACCAGCAGAGAGGAAGGAAGAAGCAGCTGAAAAGAGATGATGTGTTGCCAGGGAGTGAATAAGTATATGCAGGGAAATGTAATATATAAGATTCCTAGAGAGGAAGAGAGGAATATGGTTAATGGAAGACAGAAAATAAATACAGATGTTTAAATTAAAAAACAAAACAAGCAGCAGTTGCTTAGAAGGGAAAGCAAACATAATAATGAGATTCATAAAGAAAGAAAAGTTTTAAGTGAGTATTTCATAAAAAATACATATGGTAAAACCAAAGTCTCTTCATCTTCTTCCAAATATCAGTGAGAAGCATTTAAAAGTGAAAAGTCTTAAAAATAAATTTGTGTAAAAGAATATTTTGAGTATATATAAAAAACAAACAAAAACTAAACAAGATCCAGCAATCATACTCCAAGATATACCACAAACGAACGGACCCCAGGTATACATGCAAAAACTTGTATGAATGTATAGACAGAAAGTGTTAAAAACTCAAATGTCCATCAACTGGTGGAGAGCTAAACAAAATGTGATGTATGCGTACAAGGGATTATTAGTCAGCCATAGAAAGTTATAAAGTACTCACGTAATCTTACACCATGGATGAGCCCTGAAAACGTTATGTTAATTAAAACAAGCCAAATACAAAAGGTATATAGTGTAAGAGTCCACATATCTAAACTATCAAAAGTAGTTAAATACAGATTCAGAAAGCAAATTAGAGCTTGCCAGGGGGTGAGAAAGGCAAAATGAGGAGTAACTGCTCAATGGGGTTGGGGTTTTGATTAATGAAATGTTTTAGAACAGTTGACCGCTAAACAATTCATGGACTTGGTAACCTTGACCCCCCCCCAAACTTAACTAGTAATAATAGCCTCTTGATAATGGAAGCTTTATCAGCAACATGAACAATTAACACATTTTATATGCTATATTCTTAGAGTAAAGCAAGTTACAGAAGAAAAAATGTTACCAAGAAAACCATAAGACAAAATATATTGTACTAGTTCTATATCAATAACATAAGTTTACTTCATGTTTACAAGATGAATCATCTGTCAGTATCTATGACTGATATAACTGATGATGGTATATTGAGTAATTCAACTTTTTCTTCAATGTCATGATTTTTCTGTATCTTGGAAGCACTTCTGCATCTCTAGGGGTGCACTGTCTAACTAGTGGCTTTCTTCCAGGTTCACAGCTTTACTCTAAGCACAATGAGAACTGCAGGAGGTCACCTTTTACTACAGTGTGAGGTGAATGGCTCCCACAGAGATGATTAGCATAACAGGGCATTTTAAGTGGAGGTGCATAGTACTTGAGGTCACCACAACAGCAACAGGAAGTGCCCAGAGAGGTATTACAGAAGCATAGTCTGTTCTACAGCTCATTTTATAGTCTGTGGTTTAATGCCACATCTTTACATTTATTTACATTTCTCTAAACTGCAAATGGCTATGTATGGACTCTGTGTGTGCAGCTTTCATAAATTTTAACTTTTATAACAGATGTATTATTTATAGTCATAAACGGCAAAATAGTCTTCTATATAGCTACCTATCTCTATATATCTTATGTACTTATGACATATATAATACTGTTGTACCATTTTTCAGTATTCCTTAGCTATGTGACTTGTTTTTTTTTTCAAATTGCTGCAGGTCTCAAAAAATTGTTCCAACATGTTTTTAAACATCTACATATAAGTGGGCCCCTGAAGTGCGTCAACTGGAGCGAGGTGGTGGTGGCATGATGGTGTGAATGTACTAGAAGACCTCTATACCCTGCACACTTTAAAATGGGTAATTTTATGTTTTGTGCATTTTACTTCAATTATTTCTTTAAAAAAATATAACGCAGATGGTTCAGAAATGTGAGAAATCAAAGTCTTTTTTGCACAGAACTTCTTTCAAACCATTCTGCCTCTCAATACAAAAGGCTTTATAAAACACCTTTTCAATGGTGCCCCTCCTCTCCTGTCAGAATTTCAGGCATCTTTCCTCCTTGTTTTACAAGATCCTCTAGTACTATGAGAAGATCCTAGAACCCCAGCTAACTCAGACGCCATCTCAGATAGGATATGCAAACTGAAAAAGCAAAGTCCCAAAGCACAGGAGTGAACGTTGGTCCTCTCCCAGCTGGAGAATGCAATCATGCAACATGTTTCGTGGAGGGTATCTCCTAAACTTGGTAGAACAGCTACAAGAACAGCTACCATTTCTGATCTCAAGAAACTCCCAGCAGAGTGACAGAATTTTACAAAATGAGAGGAACAAAGAATATGGAAAATGGGTAATAACAGACGGTGTTCTGGAGGCACAGAGGAAGGAAACTTAGTGCACGTGTGGTGGGAGGGTGGGGTGGATGAGGAAAGTAGTCTCAGAGGGATGCAAGTCCACTCCCAAAAGATGACAGGAAATTACTGGACAAAAAGGGCCTGGGGGCGCCTAGAAGAAGGCTGCAGGTGACAGACAGTGTCACAAATACTGAAAGTCTATGCGTTTCTGCAGTACAAGAGATGTATAACCTGTGCAACTAACAAAAAATAGACTATTTACTGAACGGTATTAAATGGATGAGGAAACAAACATAAAGGTGCTGAGGACAAATGAAAGTATATTAAGGGATAGCCAGAAATTCAGAGAGACGATTAATTTTAATGGTGTGAAAGAAGGTAACGATTCATGTACAGTGAATAGCTGAGAATGTGTGAATACTCTTGAAGAGAAATAAAAGCAATCCAATTCCATTATAAAACAACTAGAACTGAGCAGTGGTTGCCTCGGATTAAGTTACCTGTTAATACTGTCATTTGCTATCTGGACTCCGTAGTCTATCTGCAACACTATCTTATAATCCACATAAGCCTTCCGATACTGCTCTAAAGTTTCATAGGCCGTTGCTCGTCGTAGGAGAGGTTTGAGTGAAAATGGATGAAGTTCCAGAGAGCTAAAAAAGACAAAAATTATTACAAAGCATTTATTTTGAATCTTACTCTTGAACTTATACTACAGAATGTTCAATACCACACAGGACTCTCATGTAACATACATGTCTGATATTTCATCTGGGGACCTGGTGACACAGCAGAAAGGAAAACCCTGAGTAGCAAGATGACCAATTGTGGTTACTTTCTTCCTTTAAAAACTGTGCCAAAGCACCCTCCCCCGCCCCCAGGCTAAGCTCCTCAGCTGTAGGCAGAGGGCCTCATTCTCCCCTTTCTCTTCCAGCCTCCCCTCAGAAGATTCTCTAAGCCGTCCCCTTCCCAGGTAGGGGTCCTTCCACCTCCCCAGGCCCCCTCCCTGCCTTCAGTAACCTCTTCTTTCAGATGCCCTCACAGCCCAGCACGGAACCAGAGTAAGCTTTCAACTGGTTCTTACTGATGATGAATTAACAGGAAAATTCTATTTGCACCAGTGTCGTCAGTAAGGTACTTAAAGAACCACAAAACTTGAATTACATTTGGGAAATCAGCTCTCTGAAAGATAAGTTTGTTGTGATTTAGTTGGTACCAAAGGGCTTCAAAATAGACGAGGGAATCAAGAAACCAAGCATACTATCATTTTTTTGTAAGTAGTGAATTTTCATCTTGCATTGCAGTATGCTCAGTCCCTACAGATGAATGTCAAGTTATGTTCCCTGGTTTCTGTTTGAAGTGACTATTTAAAGTAGTTTCACAAATGAATGCACTCCATTATATTCGGAAGTAAAGCATACAACCAAAAGATTGTGTTTACAAATGAAAACCACTGTACTGTCTTACAAAATGAACTGAAACCATAAAACAGTGCTCCATGCAGATCTCTGATGAAGAGTGAACTTTCTACAAACCCACTAGGGAGGGGCTGCATTCTGGGGTGTGTTCTCCTTGGTAACACTTATGCTACCAGCAGTTCACAGAGCAGATATTTAACTTGCAAAGACTGAGGGCTGTTCTACTGGTTTGTCCCAATAGTCATTGAGATCTGCTGCCCCCTCCTGTGTTCAATGATCTGGCCAAAGAAAAGCAGGACAGAGCAACAGCTATATGCAGAGGTCACTGAAACGTTCTCATTTAAGCTTACAGCCCTACAAGGTAAATATTTCATTTTGTTCATTTTGCAGATGAGGGCACTGAAAGACACATGGGATCATCTGTTCGCATGGCAGCTGTTTGAATCTCAGGTTCAGGAAGCAAAAGCGTCACCTGCCTTACCACAGCATCCCCAATGCCTACATCAGCAGCACAGGGGTGCTCAGTGTAACTCCTCAGTGTCTGGCTCCTGCTACCATTTGCCTGGTAATCAGAGTAATGGAATATTAAACTCTCCAAGGAGCAAAGATAATTAACTGAAAAACTAAAAAACAGGCTTCCTTTAAAATGTATGCTTTCTTAAGGTGAATAGCATCTCCAACCATATTTCTGCTAATAAAGTATTCCCAACTCACACAAAATTAAGTACATCCATATTTCAACATATTTGGAAAAACAAATCATGGTTTCTCTAGCACTAAAATGCGCTGAGAATCACTGCTTTGGAACAGTCACCCATGCCCCTTAAGCTGGGAAGCATTCTGTCAGTTATCAAAGAAAACATCTAAGTAGGTCGATCTCTATGGAGGTCAGTATTGACCAGCTGAGCTGGATTCCTTGGCCTAGAACACAACTCTCACCTACATGCAGTCCATTTCCCTCCCACGAAGACTGTCTCCTGCTCTCCCCCAGGACAAACCCTCTTTCTAGCCTCCAGGGATGTCATGGGTGGAGTCCCATCTCTGGCTTCCTTCTGGGTCTACCCTGGAACCTGATGAATTTTAGGCAGAAGTGTCTGCCACCTTATACCATGTTCTATTTAAGTACTAAGAGAGTGCACTGTTTTGCAGAAGCTCTAACAATAGGGTTCAAATTTTTTAACAAAGGAGTCCTGAGCTGCTCACTAAATCTGACACAAGTTAGTTAGATCTAGTTAGATCTAGAGCTTAACAACAGATATTACAGCTGAGAGGGTCTTGGCTGCCAATCACCCACCACACGCCTGGTCCCCTACAAATTCACTTGGTCTTGTTGGCCAGACATGGGCGGTAGTAAATGATTCGCAATCTGCTCTCCTGATGAAAAAAAGAGCCCAGATTTGTTCCATTTGACTATTTTCATGATCTAATTTAATTAGTACTCAGACAGACCATGGAAGGCCTAAGCCACCAATTATAGCTACTGTCAGCCCACAATACGGTGCATGGGGTCCAAAGTCAGCAAAAGCAAACAAATACTCATTTTAAATCTGAATATGTAAAATGGGTCAAGCACTTTCAAGGCCTTTTGAACTGTAAGGCACAGATACAGGCAAGTTTTACCCATATCAATAAACTAACACAATGGGAAAAAAATACCATTCACTTTATAATAGGATGTCCACATAAGATTTTGTCTAAATTAGGGATTCTGAGAGTGGAAGGAGTACCATGAATAATTCTACCAGACAAAAGAGTAAACCAAGACTGGGTAGTCAAACCAGGACATACAACTTTCCAGCCACTGGACAGGGGGTTTGAAAGCCTGAACAAAACACTGCTCCAGGGAAAGTTACGCTGATGCAACAAGAGACTGGAGGAGGTAGAGCCCGGAGGGCTTCTCTAGCAGGCTGGAAGAGACAGGAAAAGAACCTGAAATAAGGTGGGAGCCGTGGAACTGAAAAACCATTTGCACTCTCTTCTCCGTCTTGATCTGTGTCGAAGAATTTGAGATTTTAAAGTACTGATCTACCTTAAAACTGTTTTTAAGAAATTAAACTCATGCAGAAAAGTTTGAACACTGCCTTTATCACGTTGTAATCACAATAATCTCTTGACAAACCTGAATAAGGGCAGGTTACCTGTTACAATCCTTAATACAGTCACTGCAGTTTCCTTCTTTCAGGCAACAGGCTGCTCTATTTGAATATAAGATACTCAGCTCCTCTGCATTTACACTTCCTAGAATCAGAGTTAGTCAAACAGTTAGCATCTATGAGCAACATCACAGTTGACCAGAATCACTGGGCGACGGGGTCTCCGATGGCACTGGGTCCTCCAGGCTGTGGTCACGCGGGCGCCAGCAGTGGCCGGCAGGGAAGGCAGGGGCCGCGACTAAACGC
>NW_004567110.1:26604393-26608062 GCF_000260355.1 Condylura cristata
GGTCTGCCCGTCCGCGCTGGCGCCCGGAGCCCGACCCCGCCGCGGGGCACCCCTCTCGGACCGCTTGCCTCCGTCGCTCCTGCCGGTCAGCTTCTTCTGGATGTTGCCCATGGCGCGCGGCTCCGAGGCGCGCTCGGCTCCCGCCGGCTCCGCGGACTCTGTGGGAAGTGGATGCGGGAAGTGTTTGCATCATCAGGACAAACTACCGCGGAGGCGCGGCCGCAGCTCTGCCCCGCCGCCTCGCCAGGCAGCCGGCTGGCACCTCCCTCTCGGGTGGGGCCGGTGCTCCCGGCACCTCCCCCGGCGCGTCGGCTGCAGGGTTTACCGCGCACGCCGCGAGCTCCGGGATCCCTGTGGTTTTGCAGACTACCCACTCAAGCCAAACCTTTAACTCTTCAAAGGCCAAGGCGCCAGGGACATTCCTTCACCAAGCCTTGCGACTTACAAAGTATGTACTTTTCTCCCACTTACAACTATGAGTAGACTAAAATTACAAAAACTGCCAATATAGTAATTGCACCAAGGTTAGGGTACCCTTATTTTAAAGGTCTGGAAGAAAAACGTTATTTGAAAGAAAAAGTCCAAGTGATTTTAAAATTATTTTAAAATGAAATTAGCAGCCATCCATAAAACCGGCATCTGGTTCTTTAAACTGGACCTTAAAAAGATGAAGTTTTCACTATAGTATCTTAATATAAATTTAAATAGTCCTCTGATCTTGATTTACTAATAACTGAATCTATTTGTAAATGTGAAAATGATGTATAAATGTTTCATTGATGTGTATCATAACATTAAAGCAGCTATTCATTATTTTGAAACACTGTTAAAGAGTACTTAACTATAGATTCCCAAGTTTCCTCTTTTTAAATTTTTTAATCTGACTTTAATGGATCTATTTTCATTTTGTTTTATGATGTTAATGCTAGGATGTGAAACACTAAGGCAGAGGACATAGGAAACCAAGGTACTTAAATTAAAATCAGTGGATGGCCACCTTAAGGCAAGCACTGAGTATAAAAATACAATGTATACAATATAATTGATAAATACAAATTTGTATGCAGCAGAGTAACATCCAGTTTTGAGTCACTAACAACAGACTTAAGTATTAAAACAATCAAATGATTGTGTTATGGTGACACAGCCCCAGATTGGACCCTGTAGGATTATCAGAACAAGCGCCAATCTTCATCTGGTGTCTGTTACTCAGGTTCCCACCCAGCATAAAAAGGGATGGAAACATGAGTCAGTGTAAGCAGAAACAATGGACAACTTGGTTTTAATATTTTCCACTTCCATGAATATTATCCCTTTGTGCTTGACTATTACTAACTAGCTGCAGTTTGTGAAGTTCATATGGGTCAAGAACTTTACATACATTACCATTTCCCATTATCATTAATCCTCCCATCAAGTATTATCATTCCCACTTTACAAATGAGACAATGGAGACGCTGAGAAGCTTTGGAAGTCTCTCGAGCACAGAGAGCAGGAAACCAGCACAACTAGGATTTGAATGAAATGAAATTAAATGCAAAGTCATACCTCTTAAGATGGAACAGCTGTGCCAGTCTCTGCAAAGGTAGGCAAACATGACAAACCTGTGAGTCCTGTTTGGTATTGTGCTACTCACAAGATATACCAGGGCAGCTCTTCAGAAGGTGATTCAAAGGTAAAACAGAGGAGTGGCCTTATCTGAAGACCTTGACTTGGGAATTGCTGGGATATAAAGAATCACTGAAGCTTCAGTGGGTCATTTAGATTTCCCAAAGACCCTTGAGAAATATTAAAGGTCTAGGATGATCAGAGGAAGAATCTCCAATGGGCATGGGGGGTGGGGTGAAGGAAGAAAATAAGAGATAAAAAAGCAGTCAACATGGCCCTCCCTAGTGGTGCCACGGGTTAAAGCGCAGCAGTACAAAGCTAGCCACAGTCATTTCACTATGAGTCCCATTCCATGCCAGGGAGGTGACCCACATGGAGTGGCAGACCTCTCCTGATCCACCCACTGCTCCCCTCAGCAATATACTTCAGCAATCTGCTGCCTTTTCTGCTCACCAACTTTGTCTCTAGTGAATCCTCTCACTGCCGCTGCACCTCTGGCCTGTACCCCAGTTCTGTATGCATAAATAAATACAATTTTTTTTAAAAAGTAGTCAAAAATAACAAATATCAGTGAAAGGAATGACCAATAATACCACCTGCATAGGGGCAATAGAATCATTACTGCAATGAGGTTAAAGATCACAGACTTCAGAAGACTTGGGTGGGGTAGTTTGGGCAATTGACAGATGCAAAATCCTCAAAGAAAGCAATAATAGAAAACTGAATCCAACCGCTTATGAAAACGATTATATAACAGGACAAGTGGGATTTATCTCAGGAATAAAAGAATAATTCAACTGTTAAAAAATCAATGTATGTACCACATTCGTAGAGTAAGAGGGGAAGATGCCTGATCCTAAAACATTACATAGAGGCCAGAAGCTTACTTTCATCCCTTTGCTTCTTATGGATTCTGTAAGGAGAAATAACAAATACCGAAGTCTCTTGACAGGTATGGGGGTATGCTGATGGCCATTCTTTATGGGGAAACAAATAGGCGAGTTTCTGAGAGAGCCCATAAACTCAAATCCCCAGGTCTAATCTAATCAGTCAGGCAAACAGCCAGCTATCTCTCCATAGTAGACCTTAAAAGAACAGACAAATAGAATCTACCAATAATCAATAGACTTATTTTAGTACCTGTCACAGAATCAGCTGTTAAATTAAACCCATTGGTTATGCCATACCTCAGTCTGGATGAATTGGGCCTGGCCAGCCCAAATGGAGCTTGCAGGGGAGCGGCATTGTTGGCCTAGATTACAAAACACTAATTGCTGTATTTTCCTGCCTCCTACCCCATAATGACTAAGAATTCTTTCTTGGAATGTGATGGGATAGGAAACCACATGCAAAGATTCCAACTTTACAACCTCAGTCTGGGCTCTGACACTATTTTCCTGAAAGTGACTAGGATTTCTCCTCTCTTGGGCAAGGCTCCAGGACCTGTTCTTTACATGTCATCTTACAATGGAACGCAAAAAAGGTGAGAAAGTCCCATCAGTTTTATTTACTCCACCTCATTTTGATTGGCTCTTTACTGATAAAAGGGAACACTCAAGTCTTAAAATTTATATTCTTCCCAACAAGACATTTCTTGTTTCCTGACTCTTACATATACAAAACAATTAGTAGAGAAGTGGATCTGAACAACAGGAACAGAAACAGTTCTCTAAAATATCTGGCTGTCTGGAAATCTGAATGTAAATATTTGCTTCCCTGTGGTCAAGAGGGTAGAAGATCTTTCCCCTTCAAGTTAACATAGCTGGGCTCTCCCTCATGGCACAACGGGTTAAAACACCAGATTATGAAGCATTCTGACAGCACCAGTTCAACCCCCAGCAAAGGAGCTGACCCACATGGCGCAGCAAACCTCTCCTGACCTGTCCGCTGCTCCCCTCAGCAGTGGACTTTGTCAATCTGCATGTTCTGTTCCCCACTCTGTCTCTGGTGAAGCCTCTCACCATCACACCTCTGGCCTGTATCCCAGTTCTGCAAGCATAAATAAATCAATCTTAAAAAAAAAAAAAAGTTAACATAGCTTTCATTGCTGTATATTATGAA
>NW_004567110.1:26610077-26616293 GCF_000260355.1 Condylura cristata
ATCTCCTCCGGGGCAGGCGGGGATCGAACTCATGTGGAAGTGGCTTAAGCTTCTTAGTGCTGTGCTTTAACCCACTGCGCCACCAGGGAGGGCCTAAATTTAGGGACAACTTATTGTTAGAAGATGTTGGGTTCCTTCCTAACCTTTCTGAATATGCTGTGAGCTTGTTAGGAGATGTGCCATGTGCCTCCTTCACCACTTACTGCAGTTGCTTTGTGCTACAAGCCCTAACTCCCTAACCAGGAGCTAGGATAGGGCTGAGCAGCCAGGTGAAGCTATGGAACACGGAAAGCAGGTGGGCTAAGGAAGAGCGCTCTTGCTCCTGGCGCCCGACTTGCGCTCTCGTACTTTTGGGAAGGAAACATGGAAGGAGACACTGGAGGAGAGACATGTAGAGACACTTGGAAGAGATGCTGGTAAGAGAGCTAACGATGGCAGCCATTATTTTGATGTGGCATCTCCTTTTGTTTCTGTTTTCTGGGACCTGCTTTAGAACCCCTTTTGTATGCTTCCCTGCCAGAAGGTTCCTTAGACTTGAGGCCAGCTTTCAAGCCTCAGGGGTCCCCCTTCAGATCTGCCCTGTTTGGCTAGGCACAAGGGGCACAAGGGAATTTGGGGTGTTTTATTTAGAAGATCCTTTCTCCTCTTCACTCTTTCTATGCACGCCAATCATACTAAGAGTTTGCTTTGTCTTTAAGTGGTGGATTGCAGAAACCTGTTGTGGAGAGTACAAGCTTGGGTTCTCTGGGTACCCCTCACCTGCAGGCGAATCAGCAGAGGCACTTAAACAGACTATGGTCTAGGCTGTTTATTAAGAATATTTGTACTGAGAATGTTCTTGTGAAACAGTATTTCCCTTCAGAGGAGAAACAGGTTTATTCGTTTTCCAGTTAAACAGTATTTCCCTCTGGAACAGAAGCTTGGCATGTTTGCTTGTATCTCATTATAAAAGATGGGGGTTTCCTTAACTTGGCATTCTTCAGCTGTGACACAAACTCACTGAGTATGTAGCATCAATCTGGGTCAATCTGTGTCACCCCCATGGGACGTGGGAGCCCGGGGAACTGACATGAACTTGAAGCTCATTGGCTTGTTTTGGTAACAAACCACTTGGTATCTGACCCAGGAATCTCAAATCCTCTACAGGCTCTGACACTTCTCTTGACTCTTTGGGCCTTTATACAGATTCCTTTCAGTGGACACCTGAGCCAGTCTGTGCAGAGGGTGGTGCGTGCTGGGTACAATGCTGGGCTTACCATGCGAGTTACAGGTAAAATGCTCTTCTGTGGTCTTTGAGTTACTGCCTAATCCTATCTGGGAAACGTCTATGCCACTCTGCATAACAAATTGAGATTAACTGCCTTCAAGGCTGCATTCAAACAGATGTCAACACTTCAGAATGTCTGAGACACAACAATGTTTTCAAGTTTTTAAAGTGACCTAATGTTCCTCCTCATTTTTCAGTAAGATTCATATCATTGTAACCTAAGTATAGAAATAGCAAAATGCAGATTTAGGTTAAAAAAAAAAAAAGTCATTCTCGACACTTACTTTGGCCAACTCATTATGAGGTTCCACCTGTAGTATTTTACGCAAATCTTCTAAAGCTTCCTGAGGTTTATTCTGATGTTTGTATGTAGTGGCACGGCGCAGAAGAGCTGAAAATTTACCAAAATAAAAGCGTTATTCTTAGGGGCCATCCCTGGTGGTGCAATGGGTTAAAATGTAGTACAACGAATCTCACAGCAGCCACATTAGCAAGAGTTCATTCCTAGGCCAGGGAGCTGACCCACATGGCGTGGCAGACCTATCCTGTCTCACCCTCTGCTCCCATCAGCAGTATATTTTGGTCAGTCAGCCAAATGCTGACCAAATTCGCCGCTCTGTTGCTGGCGAATCTTCTCATTGCCCCTGTACCTCTGACCTGTTCCCCAGTTCTGGATACATAAATAAATAAAATCTTTTTTTAAAAAGCGTTATTCTTAGACATTGAGCATTATATTTATAACATATTTTTCAGTGGAAGAACATAAATAGGACAGGACAGTTTAGGGTGCAAAAAAAAAAGATACAAAGCTTATTAACTACATCCATTTTTCTGCAACTGGACATATAGAAAATGACACCACGGCACAGAGAAGAGTTTGCATCATACAATTGTCCACTCCAACAAGCAGGCTTTCTGACAACCCAGGCCCCAAGTGGTCCCAAGATATGAGACAACACACCTCAACCCTTCGGATGTACCACATTGTACAGATGTGCCACAATATTGGGCAGTTTGTACTAAACAAGGACGTTTTCCAACTTGTATTCTAATATTATTTCATTGTTTTATGAAAACTTAGAAACCTTTTAGTTAAATTTAGCCCAGAACAAGTGTATTTAGTGCTACTGAAATAACAAAGAGGTAAATTTTATGTTACATGTATCTTACCAAATTTTAAAAATTTAAAGAAAAACCTGTACTGTTCAAATGAAGCTTTGAGGTATTGCTTCTAAAATGCATATATGCATTTTTAGTCAATATTCTGAAAACTACTTCAGTGAAAATAATCAAGGACTTGTAGTTCAAGTTAAAATTTAAAGTAAGTTATACAGAGATAACACATTACTCACATAGAAATTCACTATCTGAAATAGTTTTATTATAGATATAATGAGCTTCTACAAGTGATCTTTATAGATCCTACTGTCAATCTTCAAGCACACTGTGAATACTTTTTACCCTTTAAGTTTCCAGGTTCCAGCTCTAAGACCTTTTCACAATCTTGAAAAGCACTGTTCCAGTTCTGTAGTTTGAGTTCTGCTTGAGCACGATTATTATAAGCCACTGCAGTGGGAAGCACTGAGATGCTTCTAGAAAAGAAACACTTATTGGCAATAAGCAGACCAGAGGTAACCATTAGAAGACAGAGAGACTCAGCTAAAGCTGCAAAGAGAACAATTATAGCCTGTGTTTTGGGAAGAATTTTGTGACCACCCCAATATCCACATGTGGATGTCCTAATTTTCAGAATATAACAAATGTTTAGAGATAGAATCTTTCAAGATGTGATTAAGTTAAAATGAGATCATCAAAATAATCAAATATGATAGGTGTCCTTACAAAACGAAGACACTGAAACACAGACACACGGGATAGACCATGTGAAGACCCAGGGAGAAGACAGCCTTCTATAAGGCAAGGAGAAAGACCTCAAAAGAAACCGAACTTGATCTCCAGAAAATAAAGTTCTGCTGTACTGTTAGTACAGCCCTAGCAAACTAATAAAGTTTTGATAAGTAAAATAAGAAAAAGAATCAGGGAGCCATGCCAAGCCTGTGTAACAATCAGAATCAGAAGGCTGCTGAGAGTCTGGCCCCAGGCATGTCCAGCCTTTCCCCATGTTGGGCTATGGGCAGACAAGTCCACAGCAGAGATGAAGAAACTATTCAGGCAAGCCTTGTCCAGCATGGAAATTTAACCAATCCAAACTGCAATGGCTTTGAGACACTTTGACCAATCCAAACTGCAATGGCTTTGAGACACTTTGACCAATCCAAACTGCAATGGCTGAAAACCTTACTTGGATAGAGGGGACCTAGTCCCACCCCTTGTGCCTACACCAGAATGCTTCACACAGAGCTTCTTGGGCATTCAGCTTAAGTGTTCTGTAGATCTATAGAGTCCTCTCCCCTGCCCCAAATGCAATCCTACAGCCTCTCAACCTTTGCTGTTAAGAGCTATACCACTCTGCTGTGACATTCAAGCTGTGACAACTGTAATCAGTTGCTGTAAGTTGACCAAAAATCTGTTATTTCAATCAATCTGCATCATCAAAATACAATTCTATAAACACACTCAATCATTATTGAGACAGATGTTTTACTATCCAGTTAAAAGGTTTAAAGTTGACTCGGGCTTTAGATGTGATATGAGGATTCAAATACCCACAGATCTTAAAAAAACTGTTTAGTTAATATCAAGTATCAAGCACATTTTTCACACTTTGGATATAATTTCCTAGTTCAAAAAAAAAAAACAAAACTATGAGCAATCAATCATAACTAGTATTCTTTTTTTATACAGTCTTACTGTTTTAATACATAAAATAGTTTATTTCAAGTAGATTTAACTTTGAGGGGAAGAAAGTGAGATGTAGCTGACACCTGAAAGATGAGTTAGAATTAACTAGATAATGAGAAGAAGAGTATCACAGAGACCTAGAATGCAAAGACCCGTCCTAGGAGTATGTCACGTAAATGCAAGGACTACATCCAGGCAGTTCAACTATATAGAACCCAGTTTCTAATCTCAATACCATATGAACTTTGTGATCCATTCAGGAGGCTTTCATTTTCCCTATAAAAATAGGTAAATTAGGAAATGGGGATCAGGTGAGAGGTTGGATGTTTGAGAAAAGTATTGAAAAAACAACGTAAATAAAAGTGAATACACAATAAATCGTAAGTACAATGTCTTGAGTGATTCTGAGTGTTTGTGTCGAGTGACAAATGCCATTTAGACTTATTCTATCATTTCAACAATCACATTGGAACATTATCCATGTTAAATAAGAAATTTAAAACACAACAAAAGTCTGATCACCTTGTATAATACATCACAGCCTCTTCAAAATCTCCTGAGTTGAAAGCTTCATTTCCTTTTTCTTTTTCACGAATAGCAAGAGAAGTGATTTCTAACTCAGTTAAACCTGAAATAAATGTCATCTGCTATAAGTAAAAATATACTTGCAAATACTTTCTAAAAAGTTTGGATACAAAAATGCTCATTTTGACAGAAACAGGAAATTGTAAAATAAAAGAAAATGAAAACTTTCCTAAGCTTAGGATACTTCTTCTCCTTAGTCATTTGCAATTTTTGAGGGTTTAGATTTTTTATGATTGCTTTTGTTTCATTTAGATGGTTCTATGCAACACTGACTTCAAATAAGAACTGTTCCATCTTTTTCTTTTGAGACAAAGGGGGAAAATTTGAGGAAAAAAATTTGGAGGTTTCAGAAAAAACAAATGTTAAACAAATTAATCATAATAAAAAATACATTTATATTTTTACATGTTACCAAGTTTAATTATAAGC
This sequence comes from Condylura cristata, assembly GCF_000260355.1. Classification (NCBI taxonomy): domain Eukaryota; kingdom Metazoa; phylum Chordata; class Mammalia; order Eulipotyphla; family Talpidae; genus Condylura; species Condylura cristata. The sequence continues at coordinate 26,615,161 of NW_004567110.1, forward strand.
ATTACTCATGTAAAATTAAAGTTAATAAATAGTATGTTAAATAATATGATTATGTTATTAATCATATTATTATTATATTACTATAAGTGTGCAATTTTCTAGCAGGTAATCTGTATATTTTTAATAGTAATCTGAAACATTGGTAAGAGAATGTCTTCACAATGACAGCTTTTATTATATTCTAAACTTTTTATATACTTTTAACTAAGAGATATAAATACTACTGCATATGCTTATTTTTCTCCAATTACCTGCTATATCTATTCTTGTCTCAATCTTAGACAAATGTGACTTGTTGTTTACCACAGTCTTTTCTTTGTAATCATCATCAATTTTTGAACATTCCTTTTCCACATCAAATCTTAAATGAAAGAACAATAAAAATTGAAAAAAGTATAATATGAGCAAAGAAATAAAATTTATTTTTGATATTTTTGCACTTATATCATTGCACTTTTAAATACATGTTCCAAAAAAATATTACAAGTCATCTGTATTCTCTTTGAAAACAAGCAAATTAGTGGGGACTTAAATATCAACCAGACATAAACTGTTCAGAAACTTGTAATTAAAATTGTGACCAATTTCTATCAATTTAAAACTTTCACTCTTTTTTATGGATAGGCATAAGGATTACATTAATTCTTTATAGTAACTCTTATAAGCCAAAGGAGGCAGCAGTTCTTTATTAAATGAAAAAGGGATTAAAAGTAGTCCAACCAGACACTACTAGTAATCTGTTGACGTAATCTTGCATCTTTAACGTTTATAATAAGAAACTATAATGTTTTATCGTAGAAAATATTTCAGTGACAAATTTAATGTAAAGATATATAAAACATACTTATCCCACTCTGCATAATCCCTTGGCATTTTCTTTTTAGCTGGTCTATTTTTAGAATTTTTTTCCTGAAAGAATAAATCATATTTTATATGACACATATTTAATCTCATCTACTAAAATCTTACGGAGCTCATCAGAAAAGTCTTTAACCACAAACCATATAAAAGTATGAAACAGACTAAATTGCACTCTAAAGTTCTTATTTTCTCTGTCAAAACAACAGTCAGTGGGTTTCCTAGAAATGACAGGTTCAATTCATTCATTTTCAATCCAATGTTGAACTAAAGCC
>NW_004567110.1:26617458-26666516 GCF_000260355.1 Condylura cristata
AATCCTCTCACCACCCCTGCACCTCTGGCCTGTACCCCAGTTCTGTATGCACAAATAACTAAATCTTTTTTAAAAGTCAGATATAAAAGAAAAAAGGGAAAGGTCTACAGGATAAAATAGGGGCCAGCCATGAAAAACAATCCTAAGACACTGGGCATAAGGAAAGCCATGCACTAAACAGAGGACCTGTGACTGCTAGATGCGATGAAATATTTCTTCTCCACCTCTGCTGGAAACAGTGGATTCTTTCCTGAAATTTTCACACAGTCAATTCAATTTTATGTGTTCATCAAACTGGTCAGAATAGAAGAAAGAGAAGAGCAACAAAATAAGGAAAGACAGTAAGTCCAAGGAAAAAGTTGACAGATTTTGATCTCCAAGGAATAAAAAACAGCCTACTCAAATAGCGCACGCACAGCCTGCTAAAGACAGGCTCCAGCTCAGCTGGAGAACATGACACTCTGTCACTCTGACTAAAAGAACAGTGCTCTTGATAACAACCACCACCACAGCCTCCACCTCCTGCAGCCTTCACCCTACACCCCACACCAAACCAGCCTACCTTACTAATGTGAAGTCGGCTGTTTGAACTCCGTACTGGAGGCAAGTTACCTTCTGCTGAAAATGTCGTGGTTTCATAAGCATGTATTTTATTTTCTTCTTTTGTGATTTCTGATACCCAATTCTGAAAAGAAGGTAGAAAAGGAAGACACAGTTTGAAATTACTAACCAGGCATTACTCTTTTTTTTTTCAATTGTGAGAAAATACAAACAACATAAAACTTTTCATCGTAACTATTTTAAATGATAAGGTAAGTATATTCATACTACTATTGCCTTTTTAACGTCTACTTATCTTGCAATAGCTTATTATCACCCTTTCCAGCAAGCTTTTCCTGAACTCCCTGGTTGGCTAAAAGTGCTCTTTTATGTATCAGTATAAAAAACATAAATCACCCCTTTATTGTTCATCTCTCTCATATTGTAAGTTTCTTGAGAACTGAGGCTATATCTTGGCCTCATCTTTGTAATTCAAGAATCAATCACAGTATATAATATATAATGGGTTCACAGTGATGTTCGTAAAAGTTGAATTATCACAGGTGCCAGGAACTATTTGTCAGATACACCTCAGGTAAGCACTGGATGCAGCAATAAACAATGTAATCTGTTTTATCTGCATAAGAGACAGGGAGGATGAAAGGAACAAACCAGTAAAAAGAAAAACGAGATAAGAAAGGAAAAAGAAGAGGAATTACAGCGGTGGGTAGGGAGGAAAAGAGAATGGGGAGTGAGGGCTAAGTGGTGGGGAATGAGGAGGAGCGGTAAGGAATGTAGAACAGAAAAGGAGGTGGGAGAGGGACTAATTCAAACAGTGACAAGAAGGAAAAACAAAACAATTGGGAAGAAAGCTGACCAGGCAGCCGCAGCTAAGCTGTTTACATCCTGAAAATAAAGCCAAAGGATTACGGCTCAAAATTGCTATTCTGACTTGTATACTGGTTACCAGATTTTTAAACCAAATCAGTAAAAATGGGAAAGGTGAAACATAGATGGAGCTGGAAAAGATCATGCTTAGTGAAATAAGCCAGAAAGGAAAGGAAAAATGCCGGATGGCTTCTCTCACAGCAGGAGTATAAAGGACAGGCGAGAAAATAGTAAAAATAATGAACAGTTATATACCAGAGACATTTTATTGGGCTGGAATGGGGGGAGGGAAATGCACTGGACTATGGTGATGGCACACGGGTGATTTGGTGATAGAAAGCCCATGGGGATTACAGCTGAGATGGAAAAAGGCACAAATGATGTAAAAATAAACTATTGTATTATTTAAAAAAAATGGGAAAGCTGAAATGTATCAAGAACTTGGTATCCTAAGTTAGAAAGGATTACGGCTCAAAATTGCTATTCTGACTTGTATACTGGTTACCAGATTTTTAAACCAAATTGTTTTCAAATGTATTATTCACCCAAGAAAAATGTACTGAATTAAAAGGAGCAAAACAAAAAAACTCTGCTTTTCCAAAAATCCATAGAAAAGTATTTCTTAAGCAAAATGAAACTACAAAGGAACTCTGAGAAGTATATAGGGATATATGTATCTGGTAGAGAGAAAACTTTCCCAAGTATAAAAGCAAATGAAAAAATTATAAAAAACAAAAGCAAGAAGTGTGATTACATTTAGCAAAATTAAACGAAGAAATATTAAAAACGCCATAGACAAAATTAAAGAGGCATATAAAGTATTGATGGAAAATACACAATTTATTAAGACAGGGTTTTTATAAATAAATTTAAAAAACCTTCACCAGAAAAATCAACAAAGGGACTTTTTCTCTAGGCCTTAATGGAGGAACAGGACTAGATTTACCTTCCTGACTAACTCTACAAAATTATATAAAATACATGATGCAATGGTATCAAGACACTGAACAATAGATATAGTAGAGAAAAATAACCCTTGAAAGAAGGAAAACAAGAAAGGTAAATCCCACATTTCCTCCAACATAATGGTTGGAGTTTCCAGATTACAGCAAAGGAGAAGGACATCTGAACAGCCCTGAGGTCTTGTTGAAGCCATAAGAATGTTGTTCAAACTTCCAGGAGCCCAGTATTGCAAGAACATGGGGGTGATGATATCTAACAGGAGTATGGGAAAGAGCAAGCTCTGGAGCTGGCTCTGTATCTATTAAAGAAATTGAACTCCTTAAAATCTTAAAATCTTAAAATCTTTCCTATAACGAAAACTCAAGTCCCAGGTGGTGATACATGGTGAACTGTAGAAAATATTTGAGAAATAATACCAATTATACACAAACTTTTCTAGAAAAATAAGAAATACTTCCCAATCATTCTCAGCATTACTCTTCTACCAAAAGTAGACACTTCAACAAATCACATTCGGCAATATATACAAAGATGCACTATGATAAAGTAGGGTTTACCCTGGCAACATAGGTTGGTATAAGATTCAAAAATGATATATAATTTATTTTGTTAACAGGCTACAAGAAAACCCCCCTGGTGTGGGGCCAGCACTGTAAAGGGAAATGGTAATTTTAGGGGCAAGGCAGAAATTTTCTGTAGCATATACATTTATCAAAATTCAGAAATATATATCATAAAATTGCTAAATTTTATTGGTTATAAATTACAGCTCAATAAAGCCAAGTAAGAAAATTGCAAAGATACAAATCATTAACAAAATAAAAATTCAAATGATGGATAAATGAAAAAATTTAAGTGCTAATAATAAAAAAAAATGCTATCATTTTTCAACTATTTACTTGACTAAAAGTGTTAAAAATTACTACAGTGAGGGTTACCTGAAATAGGCATTCTTTTACAGAGCTAACAGGAAGGTTCTTAGCTCAATTTTTCTGAGAACATATAAATGTTTTACAAGTCTTAAAATTATTTAAATCTTTTGATAAAGCAAGTTGAATTCTATTTATTCCTAGGAAAATAATCACAGTGGTACCAAAATCAACAAGTTTGTAGAGCACTACTTATAGAAGCTGATGAAATTAAGCCTCTTTTATAGGATGGAATATTATTCTATCATTTAAAAACAAAAACATGTGTATGCCATACACAGTATTCTTCTAGATATTGAGAAGCAACTAACACTACCTTGTAATCACCACTGAAAACATTTTACTGACTAAGTCTAGGGTTTCAGGTAAATGAAGTAGACATATACACAATATCACTTAAATTCAGTGTCACCAAGAGCCCTTTGCTGACAACCAGGGATGCTAGGATTTCAGATAAGCAGACACATATACAAAAGGGCAATGTCACAAAAACTCGTGTTACTCCATACCTTTATATCACTGTCAATTTTTTCCCATTCTTCTGCTGTGAAACTGGATGCTGTTGATGCAGGTTTATCTTTTCTTAAAGCTCGACTTTCAGGAGCCAATGCTTTAAGACGATTTTCACAAAATTCTGTGAGTTCAGGATAATACCCTTCCTCTCCAGACCTTTAAAAAATTTCAGAATTTCAGACCCTCCATGGTGGTTCAACAGGCAGCACTATAAGCTGGCCACAGCCACTTCAGTGTTCCATCCCCAGCCCGGGAGGCGAACCGCATGGCAGCAGACCTCTCGCTGCTCCCCTCAGCACTGTACTTTGTCAATCTGCCTGTTCTGCTCCCTGCTCTGTCAGGTGAATCCTCTCTCTGGCCTGCACTCCAGTTCTGCATGCATGCATAAATAAATAAAGTTTTAAAAACTATCAGAATTTTTCTTTATTGAGAGATGACCTAGACCAGTGGTTTGCAAATTGGATTGCACAGAGCCCAGGGGTTCTACAGAAATCTCAAGAACTACCTCTGCACAAGGCCGAAGAGTGGGCTGCTGGCTGCCATGCATCTTCCTCAAGAAGCACAACCTCTATTTTTACCTGCTAACCTATAAATGAATGAATGCAATGAAGGAAAAGAGTTCCAAAAGATCAATTTCTATCAGATATTTTAAAAGTTGAATAAATTATATTTTCTTGTTTTATTATACACATATTCATAGCTACTTTACCTCTTCCGAAAAAAAAAAAAAAAGAAATTGAGGGGGTCTTCCTGGTGGTGCAAGGGGTTAAATCATCAGCGGCCACTGCAGCATGAGTTCTGTCCCTGGCCAGGGAGCTGACCCACAGGTGTAGCAGACCTCTCTTATCTCTCCCTCTGCACCTCAGCAGTGTAGTTCAGTCAATCTGCCTGTTTTCCTCCCAACTCTGTCTCTGGTGAATCCTTTCATACACACATCTCTGGCCTAACCCCAGTTCTTGAATGCATAAACAAATCTTCAAAAAAATGTGAAGAAAGCAGAAAAATACCCACGTGGGTATGAATTAGTCTAAGTTTCAGACTCAAGTAGATTTAACAAGAACCTTCCAAATTAACCACTTTGTTGAACATTAACATGGGCAAAATAATAAACTCAATATTTGAAAATCTGCTCCGTGAATCCTAGTGGAGATACATCTAGAAGGCAACAACAGAACAATTAAAATTGGCTCACTCAGATACAAAATGACTTTTTAAACATTACCTGAGCACACAAAGAATTTTTTCCAAGTGTTTAACATCTGAACATTTTTCAATATACTTGAAATCCAAATGTTCCACAGGGATTTTAAATGTTTTTGTTGTTCCAAAACCCCACAATGATGGATAATCTTTGGAAGTCATGGCTGAAATATAAGAAGAAAACATTTGTGAGTCTAATAATATACTTAGTACTCTATTTGGGTACTGGTAATCACCTTAATACTCCTGAAATATCTATTTTTCACATAAAGAAGAGGAGGTAAAATTCTTTTCCAAGGAGAAAAGTTACTTATTTTAAATTCCCTCTTTAATGATATTTACTGTTCATGGAGCTAAATCACTTTGTCCCATGCAAGGATTACCTTACTTAACCTTTATTTAGGTTCAAATACAATGACAAAACAGATTTCTGGTACATAAATGGTACTCATTTATGTCCAGTATCTGGTATCTAAAAATTAAACTGACCCCAAAAACCCCAGACTAACAGGAGAAAAGTTTTATTTAACTTATAAGCACATGGGGCGTCATAGAAAAAAGGTGAAAATCCAAAGAAACTTTTTGACCCTGGAGCCCACATAACATTCCAACAAAGGGTGATGATACAAAGAAAGTTTGGGCTTCTAGGGGAAGGGAAAAACTAATGGAAGATAGGATTTTTTAAAAAAAGATTTATTTATTTATGCATACAGAACTGGGGTACAGGCCAGAGGTGCAGAGGTCGTGAGAGGATTCACCAGAGACTGAGTCGGGGCAGAAAAGGCAGATCCACGAAGTACACTGCTGAGAGGAGCAGCGAGCGGGTCAGCAGAGGTCTGTTGTGCCATGTGGGTCACCTCATGGGCTGGGGATCGAACTCATACTGAAGCCGTTGCCTTGCAGTGCTGCGTCCTAACCCACTGTACCACCAGGGAGGGCCAGATAAGGATTATTTTAATGAGGTTTATTTATACAGATGCTTGATGCTGACTCTCCTTACGGTGCTGAGGGTTGTTCTTTTCCTGGTGTGGAACAGCGGACACCTTCACCAGGGAAATTATGTACTGCTTTAAGGCAGAAAGGGAGAGGGCAGAGAATTCACCCTGTGCCTGCTGTTTCCTAACTGTCAGCTCATTGTAATCCTTAGGTCAACATGGCCTATTTGGGGGTATCATATTCTGATACTCTTTCTAAGGTATCTTTTAACATTGATTTGAATGACTTTCTACTTTAGCATTTTGCTAACACTCTGATTTCCTTTGTGATTTAGCACAAACAGCAATAACATCTTTCTGTAACCTAACATCACCACCTTCCCCTGTCTTTGCCTACCCCTCCCATCAATAAACATCTCCCAGGTCTGTGTTCTAGTGGCACTCAGATACATCCCTCTCACATCACACAGCACATGCTCTTAAGTATTTTTCTTTGCTTTCCTGTCTAGATGGTGAGATATCTTACTTTATGCATTTTCACAGTTTCAGGACTAACATAAAAAGTGCCTCATAGTCCATAAGTAGCATTTGCTGAACTCACTTGGAAATAAGGGGGCTTTGGACAGCTTCATTTCAAGGATACTGCTGTTAGTGGTAATGATCGTAACAACCACAAATACATATTCTTAATGTGTGCTGGTCACCATTCAAATTCTTTATACATGTTACCTCATTCAACCCATCACTTATTGCATCAGGTAGACTTTAAGTAAAGAGCAATAATCAGTTAACACTGATGCAGTTAAATTACTGTGTGACATGGATTATCTCACGTAATCTTCAAAACACTCTCAGAAAAGAAGCTAATATTTATTACCACTTTGCAGATGAGTAAATTGACATTTCAAGTAAATAATGCTCAAGGTTATCTACATGTAGATAACCAAGAAGTGAACTGAAGAACTGAATTTCAGTAGGTAACTATGATACCCACATACTTAACCATCATAACTGCTTTTTCATTTGCAGGGCTGCACCGCATGATACTTAGTGAATTGCAATTAACAATGTTTTATAGTGAGACCAAAGAATAACAAACTGGATGACCAATGCAAACATATCCATATTTTATTTCATATGCATAGGTTGACATGGCCTATGTGGGGGTATCATATTCTGATCCCCTTTCTATCTTTTGACATTGATTTCAATGACTTTTCAAATTACACATTACAAATCTGTATAATGTGCATATTGCAAAGTAAAAATATACTTTTTATTGTCAACGTTTTTTTAAAGCACAGCACTAAAACATACAGGGTGATAATGTTAGAACAAGCAGCAACAATGGGTCTAACTCACTAAATGTATTTCCTACAGCTTAGTCGGATAGCCTCTGCAGAGAGGATGAGGACACTGCCAAGTTTCTCCTCCCAAATAGTGAAAAATATTTTAACGATAGTCATCTCTAGTAAGTGGAATTTCATCCTGAACACTTTCAACATTCCTCTGGGAATCTCTGTTGAAAATTACCGTGTTTTTGTTTTCTTGGTGAGACACACATTCTCCAGACCACTAAATATTAATTCTCAAGTTCCAAAATACAAGTTATACAATACGCTGTTCGCTCACTACAACTCTCATAAATCTGGTTTCAGTGTCTTTGTTTAGGAAAACCTTTGTCCCCCGTTGGATTTCATTTTTTTCTCCATGATCCTCATCCACAATCAGTCCCCCTAGTTTCTAATTCGTCAGCTATTTAAATTTATGCCCAGCGAAAATAAGAGCATCTTCCAACTAGGCAGCCTTCTAGCACCTACACAGTCGAGCGCCTCCTGCCTCAAGAAACCAAAAGGAAATGGCATCCTCCAGCCTAGCAACGGTTTCTATGTATGCCGCAGCCTGAGAGCGCAGCGAGGTCGGGTACTGGCGGGGACCAGGAGGGTTACAGCAACCCCCAAAACGGTCAGGGGGACCCCTTAGAACCCTCTGAATTCGTTCCTCACTCGATCGCCAGCTCTGGTCGCCGCTGGCGGGCCACAAGGATCCCTGTGATGCCACGGACCCGCAATATCCGCCACAGTCGGTCCGAGAAACTAAAGGCCCTAAGTTTGGGACCCTCAACCCTGAGCTTTGATCATCTCACAACTCACTCCCTCACTCAAATTCGACGATGCTTTAGCTCCTGCGGTTACACTTTTCACCCGGCCGTCAGAAGAAGGGACTGTAACCCGAAAGGGCCGGGCTGGCCGATACTCACTAGTTCTCCCGGAGAGCCCGGTGGAGTTGACGGCTGGACTAGCAGCTGTGGAGCGGGGGTGTGTCGCCTAGGTCCCTCCCGCGAGGCAGCCTGCCCTGGGCGGGGATCAAGCTATCTGCGGGATGATTGGCTGGTCTTGGACCTGCGATGTCAATGATTGGCTTTCCAGGCCCGGATTTCACCCCAACAAAGGACCCTCGGATGGGTAAGACTCTTGGTGAGAGCTTCCCCTTTGCTCCATCTTAGTTCGGTTTAGATTGTTAAAACATTGTTATTACTCTGGACTGTTAGACCACCTGCAAGATAAGCTTATATCTATGTTTACTTAACTATAGAAGCATAGCTAAACTTTCAGGATCTTGACATTGCAACCTAAATCAGTTGGCCTTCTCCCTTTTATATAGAAAAGTAAGACAATATTCCCTTTTCATGCACCCAATATTTTCTGAGGACTAGTTATGCATCAGGCACTGTAATACTGGGCACTGGGATCAAAAGGTCACAAGGCAACACAATTCAGATGAATAAAACAGTAAAGGCCATTTGTGAGATAGTCGTATTTCAGCTTTATAATTTCAGATGAGTTAAAACAGATAAGATACATAAAGCACTTAATATATTGAATTGCATATAACAGGAGTTGAATAAACATATTTCTCTTCCCAGTTTAAGTTTTGCACTTAATTGCAGGCCTACAGTCTATTAGCTGGCACTATCATTGTGATAAAAATTCAAATGTTACTTATTTTCATTGCCAATGTTGGTGAATATTAAATTAGCATGTTTATTGTCACAAATTCAAACTTTAGCATAATCTATAGGTTGCTTTACTAATTTGTCATGGGAAGCAACATCACATGCCCCAGGGTATATTAAGTCGCTTCATTTCTCCTTTCAGCCAGCAAACTTCATCTAAAACCATGCCAGTAGTAGATTGAATGAAAAGTCATCAGCACTTCTGAGCTGTGGGTCACAGTTTGAGATGTCTCGTGTCATGTTTGATGGAGAGGCCTTGTGTATCTGTGACAACAGGGAGTTTCCTTATTCACTCTTCACTTGCCATTGTCTGACAACTTCTCTTTCTTTCTTTCTTTCTTTTTCTTTTAAAGATTTATTTATTTATGCATACGGACTGGGGTACAGGCCAGAGGTTCAGGGGTGGTGAAAGGATTCACCAGAGACAGAGCAGGGAGCAGAATAGGCTGACTGATGAAGTACACTGCTGAGGGAGGAAGTAGCGGGCAGGTCAGGAGAGGTCTGCCACGCCATGTGGGTCACCTCCGGGGTGGGGATCGAACTAATGCTGAAGTGGCTTTAGCTTCATAGTGCTGTGCTTTAACTGGCTGCGCCACCAGGGAGGGCCAACTTCTCTTTCTAATACAAATTCATTTACACCTCCAAAAGAAAACCAAACCATGGCCTCACTGTAAAGACATCATTTTATTTCCAGAATAGGAAGGAATCCTTTAAAAACTGGGAAGAACGGTTATAATTCCACATGCCCTTCACTTTTCTTTTCACATGCACTTTCTCTTTCATCCTATACATAAACACTTATGTTGAATAAACAAGCAGGGGAAAAAGCAATTAGAAGGAAACATACTAAGCAAATGAAAATAATCACTGTTATCATCAGAGAGAAACAAAGAAAAACCAGGCTTTTAAAAATGAAAATTATACCAGAAATTAAAGCCCCACTAGGTGGATTAGAAAGTACAGTTGAAGAACCCTTTTACAGAGCAGAGAAAGAAGAAAATATAAAGATAAGCAGGAAAGAAATTTCCCTGGCCAGACTGAACTCAGGCCTCAGGCCACAGTGGCTGGCCATAGCTTGAAAGCTTGAAAAGGCTGAGACTTTAACTCCTGTGGCAACAGTGAGGCCCTTTAAAAAGATCTAGTGATGGCTTCCCTGGTGATGCAAGGGGTTAAGTCACAGCACTCTGAAGCTAACAGCATCCCTGGCCAGGGAGCCGATCCACATGGCCCAGTAGGCCTAGCCCACTGCTCCCCTCAAAAGTATATTTCAGCAGAATTGCCTGTTCTGTCTCTGGAAATCCTCTCACCACCACCACCACCCTGCACCTCTGACCTACACCCTAGTTCTTGTATGCATAAATAAATTTAAAAAAAAAAGGACCTAGAGAGACAAGAAAATTAAGGGTAAAGTTATTAAATAGTCCAAGAAAACTCCCCAGAACTAGAGAGTTGGGTGTCCATATTGAAAGATCCCAAGTGACCAAGCCAGTGGTAGGAAATAGCCCCTCTCAAGGCACATATGTTAAACTTTATGAGTACTGATGACCAAAACATTCTGTTTCCACAAAGGAAATTATTTAAAAAGGATTAAGAATAAGAATGATTTAGGATTTCCCAACAGTAAAAACTGGAAGCTAGGAAAGAATAAAACAATTCTTTAAAATTCTGAATGAAAATAATTTCTGTTATATTCTACGCTCAAATTACCAATTAAGGGTTGGGCTAAAGACATATTCAGAAATTAAAGTTACCATCCAGCTGTTGTTCCCACCCAAAAGAGTTACTGAAAAATGTGTTAAAAAAAAAAAAAGAGGGGTAAACTAAGAAAATGAGATGCAGGACACAGTGGATTCAACTCAAGAGAGAGCCAGGAAAATCCTCATGACAGTGAAGGGAAACCCTGAGTCATGTAGGAGATGCAGAAAACTCCATTTAGGGGAGAGGCAAAAGGTTCTGGGAGAAACAATTCTAAGAACATGACATGAATAATGTGTCGAAGTGATTTAGGGAGTTTCATGAGTAATTTAGGAGTTTCACATTTCTATGTGAATAGAAAGCAATTGTTAGACTAGAATAATAGAAATATAAAAAACAATTAGTAAGTTCAGGAAAGTTATGCAAGTGATCACCTAGTACATGACTTAGCTGTGACCTAGCATTTATACTGTTAAATCTCTGAATACTGCTGTAACAAAAATGGTAGTTATAATATTAATGAAACAAAAACTATAATTATAATTAATAATTATGATTTTTTATGCTACCAGTTATATGATATAGTTAAACATAAAAAGGACAGTTAAGTTTCATCTCCTATAGTTAGAAATCAGTAATATCAAAAATAATAAAAATAATAACGAAATCTACTTCTTCAGAAATGAAGGTAATTAGCAAAAAAAGTAATTACAAGGATTGGTCATTTCTGATTTAATCTATCTTTGAATTTTCCATACTTTAATTTCTGAAGATAGGTTCACAGCCTTAGACTACTGCAATGACATCTCTGATTTCACCTCTTTGACAGTGATATTGAAGTCAAAAGAAATGGCCTGTCACGGACTAGCAGGTCTGAATTTGAACTAACTTCCAGTGTTTCTTCCATAGACCTAACTTCATGTCCGTAGTCATGTTATGTGTTAACTTCAAGCTCTAATTTACTTATTTTTATATATACAAAGCACCATTAAAAATAATCGTTTAAAAACATTTTTTTTAACCTTGTGGGATAATCACTTTTATATTTTGACACAGTCGGTCAGCATGGACAGCCTGCTAGATGGATGGATGGACAGATGACAGATGATGATGGTATAGATGAATGAATGAGTGAATGAACATGTAAGTAAACGACAAGTGAAATGCATACACCTGTCACCTTCCACAGTACTTGCACTGTGAACAAGGTGTCCTTCTAGGTCTGCACACTTCCTATGTGGGGCTGGAGGGATTCTGGAGCAGGTTATGGGCAATCTTTCAACAAGCCCCCCCAAATGGGTGAGAAGACATGGGAAAGAGGAAAGCCACTTAGTCTTCCCAGAAAGGTGGGCCCACCATGGTTTTTATGCATAGACTGCCTGCTGTGCATGTGCTTGCAGCATGTGTTATGTGGTTCATGTCCTGTTTTATGTTGCAGGTTTGTACACAGCTCACTGGTCAATGCACAGTTCATTCAACAGGACATACAGCTCATTCAACAGGATGCACAGCTCATTCAACAGGATGCACAGTTCACTGTGCACTGCACAGCACCAGAACTGGAAGCAAACTGAGGTTACATGTATATACTATACGTATATATGTAGCATGTTATTCATGTGCCTGTTAATGGATTCAGTTCTGGCCAGTAGAACTATTTGGGCTTGGAAGTAGAGCCACGCATGCCTGACCAGGGACAGACCTTGGACTTGGAGCTGCTAAGAAGGAACCCTGGCCCCAAGGCTACCTGCCCTGCCAAGTGCTGCACTCCTGGAGTCTTTTGGAGGCTGAGTCTCAAGGGGCTGCACCCCTGGAGACTTGGAAGCTAAGCGCCAGTCTGGGACCAGCTGGTCAAACTCATATTTACAACTGCTAGGCAGTGCTCTTGCTCTGTCTGCCAGCCCAGTCAGCCCCACCAGCTGCCAGACTCCCAGTGATGGGGCCCCATAGGATCGTGGACTTAAGAGCATGAAGGGAAAGACAGGCAAGGGTGCCTTCCTGCACCATGGGTCTCTGAGTGAGGGAGAGAAGGGACCCCTAAGGTACAGACTGTAAGAATGTTTTTACAATTAGATCAGTAGTTAACAGCATTCTGTTCTATGCTGAAAATAGAATAGTAAGAGTAGCTACATTGTCCAGGAAGTTGGGCCTTATTTAGGAGGCTGTCACAAAGATACATATTTACTGGGACTCCCCTAAGAACAAGATCAAGGAGGAATGTAGCAGAATCACAAAACTGTAAAAGCCCTGGCTATAGGAAAGCCGTACCAATGGAGCATTCTTAGAAAAGGTGAGATGGTGGTACTTTGTATAGCACATAATACATGTATAGGACTTAAGTGCTTGAGGTTGGTGGTAGAAATGTGTTTCTTAAAACTGATGGGTGCAGGTGGTACCACAGCAGCCACCACAGTTCTGGGGGAGGAAGAAAGGTACAGGCTGGCCTTTGCAGGGGACTAGACCCTTTGTGAAACCCACAAAATCCCAGCAATTGAATAAAATGAACCCACGGGCCCTCTGGTTAACAGTAACAGCTGGCTCCCAGTACATGGCCTGAAGTACCCAGCATTCACTGACAATCTAAATGCAAAGCAGAGCTCAACAAGAGCTTGCAGAGCTTGCCAACTACCAAAGACTTTGAAATCTCTGGTTGCTCTGGCCAAAAGGAGGCAATAGGAAGGATTGATTAGCTGTTTGCTTGGGGAACAGGAGCATAAAGTCATATATTCCAGAGGTGATATTCCACAGAGGGCAATCACACTATCTGGTGCAGGCATTTCCTTGGTGATCCTGACTGATACAGCTGCCAAAGTCAGTAGGCATGAGGATGTCTCATTTGAATTTGTTTGTCTCTCAGTAACAGAAAGGAGAGATTCAGAGTATCCCACAGATCATGCAAATAAAGCTGGTGTATGTGCAGAAAAAGATAAAATGGCTTAATTTCTTGAATGTCAGATATTAGTGAAGCTGGAATAGATTCAATTTTCAAAATGGTTATTAATAAGTGAACATGACATTCCATAATGATGGAATTTGGTGACAAAAATACAGGCAGGGCCATCAGTTCTTTATTTCTAAAATCAAGGCAAAAGTTTTAAACTTTATATGGTAATTCAGTGCAAACCAATTTCTATTCTTTTTATACTCTGAAAGCAGAATATTTTATCTTAAAAAATGATAAATCTGTGAATACCTGCCTTAATTGTCTGCCTCATCATTGGGTTGATTTTGCCTTACAGAAAGCAATCATCAAAATTTCTTTTTGTCAAAATCAGTGAAGCAAAATACACATAGAAATACCGATGTCAAGTAACAAATGAAGTATGTAACCCAAAGACACGTATGCAGACAGTATATATACCAGTGTATTCTATACAAAATGCTAGTTTACAACAGCTGATGATGACAGTGTCTTCCAAGTATTATTTGGATCTTTAGAGGACTGTAGAAAACTTCATTTTCCATAAGGGCTCCAAATGATTCTAGGTTTTTTATAGGAAGTGTGGTTCCAGGAAGCAATTTCAACCTTCATTCTGGGTTAGATTACATATGTTTTAAAATTAAATTACAAATCATGAAACTGAACAAGAATAATTTCTTTATAGAAAGTATTGACAACTAAATACAATAGTTTTTAAAATGAAATAAAATGTATAAAGTTATATCCCTAACATATGCTACGTAAAGCTATACACAATGAAAAACAGAAAATCCAAATCCAAAAGAAGATATTCCTCTGAATTCCACATTTCATCGAGCATCAAAAACTACCACTGTATTAAGTTAAGTTAAGGGAAAAAGAGTAAGTCATAAAAAAAGATTTAACACTTCCAAGTTATGTTCTCATTGTACTGTTACATTATTTTAAACGAACAAAAGAATGAAATTCACTATTTATGATAACAATTGGAAATGAACTAAAAACAATTTCAATTTTTAGTAATTCCTTTTCCATGACATAAAAGACCAATATACCAAAAACAATGAGATGATGTTAAAGGTGATAAGTTGTTAATAAATGCTGGTTGCTATCTCATAACAAATTCCACTCAGCATTTGGGATAACGGGTAGGTCTTGCTTTTTTGTTAGCAAACATACACAGAAATACTTATTTCTCCTTGTGTAACTCAGTTTGCCCATAAATTCAAGCTAAGAATGAGAACTTAGTGAAATACAAATCCCTGAAAAATAAATTAATGAAAACAAAAATAAACTAATATTTAGATTATTTAAAGCCTATATGCTGGCATACTGGTGCATGAACATGTTAAGCATGCTTTTTTAAAAAAAGTAATCCAAAAGTTATTACCATGTTTACCAAAAATTAGTCTTTGATTATCAGCCCCAGGATTCTTCACTTCCCTCCAACCTCATACTTAGAAATCAGTTAAAGGATACATCTTTTAGTCCTTTTCTTGTACATTATTCTGTATCCGCATTCTCTGCATCTGATTGGATCCCTGGATTTTATTTCATTCTCTGTGTGACATTCTGAAAAAGGAAACACATTCATTCAGTATCCAGAGGGAAATATTTCAGACAAACAAATTAACTGTATTTTTCATCCAAAGCACTAAAATATATTCAAACTCAAGGGTATGTTGTTATTACCGAACATGAGGGAGAAAGAAAAAAAAAAAGAACTGTGAGCAATGCACATTTTTCCAGACAGAAAATCTCAATGAAAGGATTTCTTTTTACAGTTTCTGTTGAAATGTTCTACTCTGTAAGACAACTGATACATTTATGCAAAGATAAATATAGTAATTTCTAAAAGGTTTACATTCTTGATGTAAACACTACACTTACCTCCACAGATATATATCATTGGCTGCTGCTTTGGGGGTTGAACTTCCTTTTGTGTGTCCATTGTTAGTTCCTGAAATCACAGACTCAAACTGAGTATTTCCAAGGAGCTCTTCACAAAAACAAGCCCTCCTGTTTTTCCCCAGGGAAGCCTAAAAAAAGATTCAAATTTCTAATTTGTACTTTTCCAAAAGCTACTGGTAGTTCTAATGGGGAAACAACATGTTGCACACTTCGCCCTAAACTGGACACAGTAATAAGTACGCTATTATAATCTTCACGACAATCCTAGAAGATATCGCTTTCATTTTACAGAAGAAACCAGGTTTAAAGAAATTCTGCGCAGGATTTATTCAGATATTAAAAGACAAAGGGATTTCGATCTGACAGCAGAACTCGCGTTTTCGTTTAACATAGCATAAGATACATATTTTTTTAACCCAAATTCTACGACCTAACCAAAACATATCGCTCAACAGGGAGCCGTGCGAACTAACCCAAGATACGGGAAAAATAATGCAAAAGCTCCCAAAAACTAAACTCTAAGAAACCAGGCGAAAGACTAACATCGACTCTATCCCCAGTCTCTCAAACCAAATACCACAAAGGATCTTTCCAAGCTGGAGTTTGTCCCAAATACGTACGCTCAAATCACAGACTGCCAACTACTTCCCAGCGCAGCACCGGGAATCTTAGCGCACCGCAATTCCACACCAGGTGACTCCTCGCAGTGTCCGGCGAGTTCCGGCGCCGGCATATGACGTACGGGGCCTCCGCCTCTTCCGCTCCCGGCGTTTCCGCGCAACCCGGGTTGTGCGCAGGCGTAAAGCGCAGACCTTGTGGGTGAGATGGTTCTGTTCCCCGCAGCTATTTTTATTTTTCTGCAACACAAAGCGTTCTAACAGCTGTGCAACTCAAAGGGTGTCTGTGTAACTGAGGGAGTCACTAAAAAGTAATACACACAGGAGTGCAGAGGGTTGGAAGAGAAACTGAAATGACGAGTGCCCCGGGAATCCTTGGTTAGCGATTGCCTCGAGGAACATAGAAAAATTGAATTCCATGCCGATTTTCATGTAGTAAAGACTTTTCAGCTTGCATTTTCAAAAATCGTTAAATACCTGCGCTGGGGCAGTGGGGCAGCTGCTTCTTATGTTATGCATAATTTTCTTTTTGTTTTTCCTCCCTTTATCTCTTAGGCTCCTGTAATTTCTCCCACTCCAGCAAAAGCGGGCTTGAGGTTAATCATCCATTACTCCCATTTTAAAGGGATTTTGACAGGTCATCCACTGACCTTTCCATTCCGTGGATTCCTCTGTGGGAAATAGATGGGTTTTAGAATTCCAAGGTCAACGATGGGATGACACCCAATCCAGCAAAAGAGATTAAAAGATCAAAAACTGTGGGTACAGAAAAGGTCATTTAAAATTGGAGCATATGAGTAAAGCCCAAGGCAAGCTACACATAACTCTTTTTGTCCTTGGGTGGGTGGGGGCAGTGAAAGTTAATTCATCCTCCAATGAAAGGTATGCTCTTTTACTCTTCAGTTGCACAAATATAAAACATAAAATGTATCAAAGAATAGGAAAGTGTTTGAATGGTATTCGGGTTGTGTGTCTTCTGTTTAACAAGAGGCAGAATTCACTGCCTTGATTCCATTAGGATAAGTGTCATTAAACAAAATAAATAATATTTTAGAAGGTGGTAAATTACATGGAGAACATCCAATAGAAAAGAATTGTAAATGTGTGGCAGGAAAAGGCAAATGGCTGCCAACAGATTTGTTTGAAGAGCTTGAAAGTCTACTTACTGTGCCTAAGAATGTCGGGGAAGCTTCAGAGAGATGTTGTCTTGAACACTGTGTTATTCACCAAGTCTTTACCTGGAGGTACCTCAATGGTAACAATCACACTAAATCTTATTTTCTCCCAAACCTGTATTCTGCTCTCTCAACCCCTGCCCCTTGTGTTTTACTCTAGTAATGGAAGATGGCCAGGACAGATTCTTCTCCACCTCCACTATCTCCCATAGTCATGCAGCAATTTTCTCTCCTCTCTTTGTCCTCCATTCTGTTTGCGTTGGCTAAAAATGTCAGCTTCTCAACATGCAGAATTCTCCATCAATTGACTTCTCAAGACTTTTCTTTGCCCTTTCCTCAAGCAAGTCTTGTTTCCCTGCAGATTATTTGCATTACACTCTCCAATGTGCCATTTAATCTTTTTCCTGTTTTTGCACATTTTGTTCTGAGATTGAAACCAGTTTTTGTCTTTTAAATTTCCATTTGTCCTTCAAAATATCCCTCACATCATGGTCTTTATAGAAAAGGTTAGGTGGGCTCTCTTTTCTTCATTAAGTTTACTGGATCCCTCTTTCCTTTGTGCTAATATTATTATAGCAGTTATAGCTCATTTATCAGTGAGTCCCTTAGGGGCAGTAACTGTCTTACTCCTTTTTGTTTTCCCAGGACCTAACTGCTAATTGGCACATAGGGCTTAATTGTTGGTGACTTTGACTTTTGGATATAGTGCGTTTCAGATGATCCAGGAGCATCCAGTGGAGTTTTGATAGCAACATTTTTTGGCTTTAAATGGTTGAAGCGCTAATGCATACATTGTAAAGTAAGAAAAATGCTGAGGAAATTTATTGAGGGAGTTGACAGAACAAAAGGAGACAGAAAAAAAAAAAAAAAGGCATAGACTAAGAAGATGATGCAAGTAGCCGAAGATGGTACCTAGCAGGTAATAGGTGCCCAATAACCTTTTTTTAGATGCCCATCATCTACAAAAGGACGTTTGTAAACATTACCACAGTTCACTTTTTTGTGGTTAATAATTTTCCCTTATTAAAAAATCTATTTCTTGTAGGAAAATGAAAATACAGATAAAAAAAAATGAAGACTCAAATATAATCAAGTTATTCATACCTGTTGGACTTTATATTCTGTGTGTGTATTATCTGTCCTTCTAACCTACAATGCATCATTCGATTTGTAAACTGCTTTTTACACAAATCTTGGGAAGCATTTTAAAGTGAATGTTCCGCTCCATTATTTTTAATGGCATTCCGCTGTAAGACATACTTGTCTTTTTATATAATGTGAGAGTGAGGAGAGCAAGAGCCCATCACTGTGTGTGGAAGGGTGGGAAACAGGGAGACTTCTCCGGCTAGGGGCTGCAGGTCGTGAGATGACCGGTGGGGGCGCTGCGCATCCAGGGGCGGGCCGGGCCGGGCCGCGGGGCGGGGCCTAGCGGTTACTCAGGGCGGGCAGTTCAAACCGAAGGAGCCAAACGCAGCGGCGCCTCGCGAACCTGGCGTGGTAGTTGCCATAGCCGGGCATCCCAGGGGGCGCGGCGCGGTTCCTAACCGGCTCGCCCCGCACCTGCTGTCTCTTTCTCCTCCGGCACCGCGACCTGGGCGACCCGCCGATTTCACCTCGACGTCTGTGCGGCGTCGCCTGGGTCTCCAGGTGGGCGGGAGCGGGGGACCCCCAGGTGTTTGCCGGATAGCGGGTCTCCGGGCGTCCCGCAGCCGGCGCCCCGCTTCTCTTTCCAGGTGCTGGAACTGAGAGGTACCCCGAAGCCATTCACTTCTCTCGCTCCGCTCCAGGTGACACCCACCCGCCTGGGTCGTGGCTCGGGGTCCCGGAGGCCCGGTCGAGCCTCCCCACCCCCCCCCCGGCCTGGCCTTGGGGGCGTCTGGGGAGGGGCGGGCGGGCTGCGGGCGCCCAGGTGGGACCGTTAAACCCCCGCCGGCGGAGAAAACCTCGCGGGAGTGAATGACAGCGCTGCAGTTTGCTGCATCTTCTGGAATCAAATTTGGCAAGTTTCCTCAGTTCCAAGAGTAGCTGGAGAAAACGAAGACATTAAAATATTACTGTTGCCTTGAAAGCTGAGGGAATTTCAAAATGTTTTAAGGCTGAAACTTTCAAATGTTCGAAACCCCGAAGCTTATGCTTCGGTATCCGTCAAGTTTTAGCAGGCATCTTGCTACTGCACGTTGCAGTTCCCTGTTCAAACTAAAGTTTTCTCTTTAAGTGGTATTCCTTTGGCATGAATTTTAAACGCAGCGTGAGAGCCTCGTTTAGAAACTCACACAACTTCGACGTCTAAAAGCTCAAGATTTACTGATGGTAAGATTTCCCTCTTTTACAAGGGATTTGGCTTTCATGTAGCTAATAAATATTTCATTCTCTGACTTGACAGTGGTGTGTCCTTTTAGAAGAGCTCTGTAGAGATGTTTTCATTCCTTTGTTAGGCGACTGGTTTTTAAAAATGAACATGGAGACTTTTGAATCGTCAGTAAGCTGTTGAATCACTTAATAATTCAGTAAGCGTGTGATATTGTGCATAAATTATTTAAAATTTTAAATTTAAGTTTTGAAGTAACAAATGTTATTTGAGACCAACATCTTGAGGTGGTAGAAGGATGAAAGTGATGACAGCCGAGAAGGCACGTTGGAGCCCACTTCAAATGTGTAGATTTACTGAAAAGGAATTACAAAGGTTTTGTTTTTGTATTTCTTAAATAACAAGTGGGCTATATAGTTTTTAGGGGGAGAGGATGAATGCATTCCTCACTTGGGTTCCAACAATTTGCCTCTCAATTCCCGTATTCTAGCAGAGTGAGACACCTAATGGTCAAGTAGCAGAATACTTAACTTGTTTTAATTTTTTATAAACTCCCATGGTACCAAATGATGCGAGTGAAAATTGTTAATACAAAGGTGGAGGGAGAAGGGGACGATGACATTTTTGAGTGGCGGTATAATTTGAAAATGCATTATATCTTAATAACTTAATCTTTTGAAAATAAAATTGTTCTCAAATATACAAATTATCAAACTTTGATTTTGATTATTTTGGTAAGGATGTATAGAATAGAGCGATAATTTTCACATCGGAACGAAACTGAGATTTACTAAAAATAGCTATTTAAAGAGTTGAAAAGCACTAACTTTGTCTGGAGTAATGATTTTCTAATGATCGTTTATTATACCAGAAATAATTTATACTGTTTTGTGGTTGGAGTGGCAGCTGTTTATTTTAAAGGTCATCCACTCATATATTTAACTGATGTAATTGAGCATAACCAACTACTTTCCTTTTATAGTCACAAAAATTTGTCTTGCCCAGATCTTTTATTACTAGAGTGAAAACTGCACATTTAGTAAGTTTGAAAGAATGGCAGTTTTCTTAGTGGTATT
This sequence comes from Condylura cristata, assembly GCF_000260355.1. Classification (NCBI taxonomy): domain Eukaryota; kingdom Metazoa; phylum Chordata; class Mammalia; order Eulipotyphla; family Talpidae; genus Condylura; species Condylura cristata. The sequence goes on from NW_004567110.1 coordinate 26,638,145, forward strand.
TGAATAATCTGATGAAAAACTGGAAACTATGACTTTATTCTGGCTTCTTTTGTGTTAAGGTTTAATTCAAGTTTCTAAAAAGAAGTAATGTGATATACTGTTGAAAAGTTAAGGAATAAACCACTTTCTGTTGTTATTCCTGACAAATATAATTATTGAATAATATGTTTTCTCCAAGTAATGATTTGAATTTGCAATTTTAAGACTATTATAAAATGTGAGTATCCTACAAATAATTGACTGACTGAATTTTTATCAGTTCAGTCTACAACTGGGCCTTTTGTCTCAAAATATTTACATATTGAAGCATGGGTGAGTATAATATAGTAAGTTTGAAATAACCTTGTATTTATTGAATAGGAATTCATTTTGATAGCTCAAGAAGCATGTATTAGTAATTTATCAGTGAGCTAAAGAGTCTTTGCAACGGTGTAAGACTGGGAATTCAAATCTTGTGAGTGGTCTTGGGAATTTAATTTCTGAGACAGGCCTATGATGTAAACATAAATAACATCATCTGGGAGTTGTTTAATCAAATTTTGTTTAAAGTAAGTGACAGTATTCATTTGACACATTTCCCAAAGACCTGTTCAAAAATAAGCATACAGGCTTTTTTTAAAAGCAACTTTATTTATATCCCAGAATTTTGAAAATAAACATCTACTTGACTAGGTATAGGCCAGTACAAATAAGCTTGAATATTGAAGTTGCAATTTTGTACTTTAATGCCGTTAAAGTCAAAAGGCAATAAAATCATCTAAAAATGATAGTGCAGAATTTTCCTCAAGTCTAGTTTAAGAAAATATTTATGCATGGTGCTTAGACCTATGCGTAGTTATCTGTGAATATTTATAATCTTAAATTCATTTTTTTATGATGTCAAAAGTTGTTTGAAGCAAGGTACCCATTGATTATATTGTAGAGATTTATTTTAAGTAACTATTTCTTTGCCACAAATTTTTCCATTATTATCTATAGTCATAACAAATAATGTATTTTGTTAAGTTTCCAGGATACTCATTTCAAAGAAAGAATAAAGTTTGCTTTTGCTTTGTAAAAACAGAGCTTTTGAAGATGTCAGAGAGGTGTTCAGGCCCAGCTTGCACTGGAGAAGGAAATGACCTGGACTCTTCTACTGTCAATTTCAAGTACTGTAGAGATTTTTGTTCTACATCTTCATTTCAAGAGAGTGACTACAGGGAGTTGTTAAAATCTTACAGTTTTGATAATACAAATAAAGAATTTTTGGGAAAGAAGGAAAGAGGCTCAACATTAATTTATGAACATTCTGAAACTTCCAGTCTGGGCTTAACATATCCTTTAGAGTCTTCCAGTCAAAAAACCCAATTTGTCTTCCCAAGGAAGGAAAGCGATAAAACCCCAGAACTTTGTGAAACTCCTAAAGTCAGAGGGAAAAAGTTTTTACTGCGCAGAAGGTTGGATATATCTTTCTCTCTTCTAACAGAGGACTTTGAATCACAAAATAGTTATCCAGAAAGTAGCATAAGTCATGTACTCCACTTAGAAAAAAATACACCAAGCAGTACTTCAGGTTCTCCAAGGCAAAGTAATTTTAGTCCTTTAGTTACTGGTACTTTGAAAATAGAAGCAGCGACTTCCAGCAGTCAAAAATTGAGACTTAATTTTTCTCAGCAGAAGACTTCCACAGTTGATGATCCCAAAGATGACTGTAGCCTTTTTGAAGTTGAATGTATATCTCCTATTCAGGGCAATAGTTTTAAAGATTCTATCACACATGACTTTAGTGATAGTCTGTGTGTTAACAATGAGAATACGTATCCTGAACTCCTGGACTCCTATGTTAGTGGAACTACCTGTGGAACAGATGAGGACATATTTGTGACTCCAATAAGTAATCTTGTAGCCAACATTAAATTTAATGCTAGTGAAAGTCTTTCTCCCTCAAATGAAGTAAGAACTGGTATTTCAACACCCGAAGACAGTGGTTTTAACTCACTTTGCTTGGATAAATCAGAAGATTTCCTCTCTGACCAGGAGAGTTCTTTTCAAGAACTATCTCAGAAACATAAGGGCACTTTCAAAGTGGGGAATACCATAAAAAAGTCAAGGCGTCTTGGAAGATGGAGAAGACTGTCCACACTTCGAGAGCAAGGCTCACAATCTGAGACAGAGGAGGAAAAGCAGGTCATTCACTCTGACCTTGAAGCAACACCAGCAGCTGCCTCAGACAGCTCAGAGAGTCAACTGAGTAGTGATAAGAGTGAGGATTTTATTTTAGGCTTTAAGAATTTATCAAAAACTCCAGCCTTGCAATTAGTGCATGAACTCTTTATGAAAAGCAAAAGGAAAAGATTACAACAAAATGGTGCACATGAATTCTTAGAAGAAAGGGACGGGGGGAAAATAGCTGTATTGCAATGTGTACTTGCAGGACTCATTGGCAAGAAAATGGGCATAGAGAAACTGGATATCTTAACAGAATTAAAATATAGAAACTTAAAGCATGTTCTTGCAATGGTTTTAGATTCCTTGACTGCAGAAAGTTTATGCAGGTAAGAAATAATTTTTTTAACTAAAAAATAAAGCCACCTTTTGTTGCATTTTTTTTAAGTTGTAAAGCTTTTCTATGAGTTGACTAGTCATCTTTTTTTTTCTTCTTTGTTATATCACCTCAATCTTTTATTCAAAAACCTGTTGTAGAGGCAACAATATAGTCATCATTTGGGAAGAGAGTTTCTAAAAGTTGAACTTAAAATTTCAAGACAGAAAGCAATGCTGCACAGAAGGTTTTTAAATGATTTAATGATGTAATATATAGTTTATATTCTGTTGTCAGACTAATTTTATTAGGCTGTTATTTGACCAGAAATAATGTAAAGTATGGTGTCTAAGAAATGACAACACAAAGGGTACCATTTCATTATTTAAATTCTAGAGCCCAAGAACAATTGTTAGCTTTCATTTTATGGCTTGGTCCTTCTAGAGATTAAGGGACTAGAACTTGTTTTATTTTCATTGTTAACACAACAGTGGAAATTAATAACTTTGAGGTATTTCAAGGAATTAGAAATGGAAGAATTTATAGTCATAGAAATTTCAGTATATTGAGAATTGCTACTTACGAGAAAATAAGTCAATATGTAAATGACCTGCCAATAGTCACTCTAGGACACAGGAAGACACGCTGGAAACAGGTCGACAGCTCAGTTGTCTGATGAATCAAGTGTCTCCCCACAGATTGTATTAAGTTTTAAGTTTTTCAGAATAGACTTAATTGGCACTGTTCTTGGAGTAATCCAAGTAGGATACTAAAAGATTAGTATAGTTACGTGTGTTTGCCTTTAAAAAATGTTCACATAAGATAAAATATTTTTGAAAATATTAAAAAAAAATTAAAGACATAATAAATATAGGAACTTTATATGCTGGATATGGATTAGTTAAAACTTATATTTTTGGGTGCTCTTTTGTGGGAGCAATTGATACTCAATTACGTTTCAGTAGTCACCTGTCCTGCTCATCCCTATAGATTTGTATGGTTTGTATTGCAGAATCTATGTATAATGTCAGTAGTGCTTATTCCTGATAATGTGAGAGATTATGGTCAGTTGCAATATATGTGGCAAGTACTCCATTATATAATTCATACTTTCCTCTTTACTGGATGACTATGTTTGTTACTCTCTGTTTTCCTGATGAAGGATTTTATCAGGTTTTGCATAGGCAATGGCAACTGAAGTGGTCATGGTAACTGAAAGAATAGTAGTCTTTTTTTTTTTAAAGATTTTTTTATGCATATAGAACTGGGGTGCAGGCCAAAGGTGCAGGAATGGTGAGAAGAGTCACCAGGTACAGAGTGGGGAGCAGAACCGGCAGATCGATGAAGTACACTGCTGAAGGGAGTAGCCGGCAAAACAGGAGAGGTCTGCTGAGCCATGTGGTCGCCTATGGGGCCAGTTTCGAACTTGCACTGAAGAGACTGCGGGTAGCTTGCAGTGCTACATCCTAACATGTTGCACCGCCAGGGAGGGCCAACAAGGATAGTCTGGACAAGTCAGTTATCCTGGGCCCTCATAACAAATAACTGTTTTCAACCTCTGACCTTCCCCTATATGTGATTTGTTAAACTTTAGGGTAATAAAGAAAAGGCAGATTAACATCCAAACACTACCTTTTTTTTTTTTTTAAAGATTTATTTATTTATGCATACAGAACTGGGGTACAGGCCAGAGATGCGGAGGGTAAGAGGCTTCTCCAGAGACAGAGTGGGGAGCAGAACAGGCAGATGGACGAAGTACACTGCTGAGGGGAGCAGTGGGTGGGTCAGGAGAGGTCTGCCACGCCTCCAGGGCAGGCGGGAATCGAACTCATGCTGAAGTGGCTTTAACTTCTCAGTGCTGTGCTTTAAACTGCTGCGCCACCAGGGAGGGCCAACACTACCTTTTCTTTAAGAACTAATGTGGTCAAAATTTATTGGTAAGTAATCCCTGAAAACAAATTGTGCTTTTCCTTTAGCTGCTTCATTCTCATTATCTTTGGTGTGTAAAATAGGAACTTTATAGCTACCTATAATTATACTTACTATTTATCACTTAGTAATTCCATTGAATTGAATTGACAGTCCATATGTTTATTTAATCGAAATGACTGAGGTTTGTTAAGTACAGTAATAGGGGAAATTGATTAAAATAATCTCTTGCACTATAGCTGATAATCATGTACTGAATATTATGATCTAAATTTTTTATCTTAGTGTCACAACTGAAGATAAATTCTCTTAATTTCCTAGGGGATTCATACTTTATATGAAATTTTTTCCTTAACCACTTATAAGGTAATAGTCTATCACTAAATACTAGCACGTTTAATTTTTTTTTTTTTTTTTTAAAGATTTATTTATTTGTGCATACAGAACTGGGGTACAGGCCAGAGGCTCAGGGGCAGTGAGAGGCTTCACCAGAGACAGAGCGGGGAACAGAACAGGCAGATCGAGGAAGCACACTGCTGAGGGGAGCAGCGGGTGGGCCAGGAGAGGTCTGCCACGCCATGTGGTCACCTCCGGGGCAGGCGGGAATCGAACTCATGCGGAAGCGGCTTTAGATTCTCGGTGCTGTGCTTTAACCCGCTGCGCCACCAGGGAGGGCCACGTTTAATTTTTTTTAAAAGATTTATTCATTCATGCATACAAGAGCTGAGGTGTAGGCCAGAGATGCAGGGGGTGAGAGGATTCACCAGAGACAGAGTTGGAAGCAGAATAGGCCTATTGACTAAATACACTGCTGAGGGGAGCAGAGGGGAAACAGGAGAGGTCTATTGTGCCCTGTGGGTCAGCTCCCTGGCCGAGGATCAAACTCATGTTGTAGTAGCTGCTGACAGCTTCATAGTACTGAGATTCAAACCCCTGCACCACCAAGCAGTCCCTATTCAATATTTTAATAGGAATTATTTCACATAATAACAAGAAATGAGATAGATCTAGCCATCTCTTAGTGTAAACTTTTAGGTTATCTTTACTGTCCAAGATTTTTCAAAGCAAGTTTTTCGTATTAATTACCTCATGCAAAAATATTAACCTTGTGGAATATGTACAATATAAGAACTTACCTTTTTGTTAACAGTGTTTGGAAGGTGAGCAGAAATTGGCGTGAAATTATTATTCAAGATAAAAAAGCAAATAAGAAGAGGAAATTATATATGACACAACTGAAAACAGATTTTGAGGTAATATATATACACAATACTTTTTTTTTTTTTAAAGCTTTACTTATGTCTACAGAACTGGGATACAGGCAGAGGTGCAGGGACTGTGAGAGGATTCGCCAGAGACAGAATGAGGAGCAGAACAGAAAGATTGAGAAAATACACTGCTGAGGGGAGCAGCAGGAGAGACAGGAGAGGTCTGCTGCTCCATGTGGATCACCTTCCTGGCTGGGGATCGAACTTCATAGTGCTGCCCTTTAACTCATTGAGCCACCAAGGAGGATGTTACAATAATTTTTGAAGGTGGATTTGCATAAATATCTGACAATCCATATTTTTGGACAAGCTAATTTGGTTTTCCTGCTAATTTTAACTATTTCCATTTAATAATTCCAAGTACTTTTCCCTAACTCCTTTTCTACCTGGTTTCCATAAGTGGAGTAAATTAACTCCAATAACATCTTGTTGGACTTTGTTGTTTTTAAATTTGTTATGTTAGAAGCATTTGAATACCAATGATATGCTGGATCCTGTTCATAACAAATTATTCTTATAGCATTTTCTAGCCAGTCTTCTGAGTGGACATTGCATGCCACTCATTGCAGTGGTGAACATTTTAAAATTGGTCCCTGCTCTTTTGGAGCACATACTCTATGGGTAATTGCAGGTAATGAATTAATTACAATACAGGTATGTTAAGTAAAGCCCAGAGTAACTTCTATTGGAACATTAAAAGGAATGCTTTATACTTAGGAATCAATAGGAGGCATCTCAGAAAAAAGCATCTCAACTGAGAACTACATGGAATTAGTAGTTAGGGAGGGAACAGTATGTCAACAGAGACCACAGCATAGGTGAAGGTCTGGAGGTGAGAGAACATCACAGGTTAGTACTGTTAAAGCTTTTTAAATTTGCACTTTCTTGAGATACAGCTTTGAAATTATAAGAAAAGTCCTACAGTACGTAGCTGATTACTTTTCCTAGGGACACTGCCTGGCCTAACATACATCAGATGACTTTGGCACCAGTATTTGATTGTATATTTAACTTTTGGGCCTTCCTTAGGTACCATAACCAATCCTGAGAATATTCCCTTATTCTTGTCTAGTGGAAATTATTTCATAACATGATAAGTAAATTGCTCATTTGACTAAATGTAGTAATTGAGATGAAGCATGGCATAAACCAATATGAGTGTTCAGATGAAAGATTGATGGGTTTCTTATTACAATGACATGTTCTGGACTGCTGTTAACAAAAACTAGTACATTTTCTAGTTTACTTAGGAAAAAAATTTTACTTTCTTACCTTCACAGTTCCCAGTCACTACTTACTGCTAAAATTTCTGACTCTGAGAGCCTATAATAACAAAGATTCTATTGCTATTCTTTTTTTATTGTTTTTTTTTTATTTTGCTATTCTTTTAAGAGTGCTATCCTACATGCAAAGGACAAACTTTTTTATTTTATTTTATTTTATAACAGTTTATTTTACATTTTTACATTTTTTTTCTCCCACCTCAATTGTAGGCAAAGGACAAACTTAAAAATAAATATTTTTAGCAAGCACCAATTAATGAAACTTTTAGCTTTCTGTACTTTACTACATATATAAGGCAGAAATGTGGTTGTGTTGCAATCTTTCAGGTAAATCCAGATGAAGTATTGCTCATTTCCTGTGCACCACTTTTTAAAATTTTGTTTCTTAAGGAATGTATTTAAACTTTTTACTTATTTTGGTGTGCTTTTAAAGTTTTTTCAAAGCAATAAGAGCATATGGTTTAAAAAGTTAAATTGGACTATGAGGATTATAATAAAATAAACGTTTCCCTTCTCTACTCCTTCCTGTGCTTAATTCTTGTCATAAAGGCAATCATTTTCAACTCTTAACCTCTATATTTCTAAATACCATGACTTTATTATTTCCTGTTTTTCTACAGAAGGTATACCACTTACCACTGCTCTTACCACTGCTACCTCTACCAATCTACCCATCTCCCGCTAAATGTCTTTCTCCTATCTTACATATGTAAACTACATACCATCGCTTGGGAGTGCATCAGAAGAAATAGGTGCAGACATATTAAGAGTGTTTTTATATTATTAGTTTGATAGCTTTATTATTTTGACTTTTTGATAGCTGCAATGCAGTACTCTATAGTTATACCTTGTTTAATATAAATTCCACTTCTCACTCTCCCCACCATCTCAAGTAGGTAATAATTGTCCAGCTTTTCTTTCTTTCTTTTTCTTTTCTTTTTGGATTAGTGCTCCTCTATATAGATCCCTGATTCATCTCCTATTATCCACCAGAATTGAAACAACCTCTGTGTAAGTCCAAACAAATCAGGTATTGTATTCCTTTTTTCCTCAGAGACATCCTTTACCCTCCTATTTCAATGTGAATTGATCTCTATCTGAACTATTCTAATGTATCAGCAAGCAAATAGAAAAATTATAAAACAAACTTGCTTGACAGTTTGCTAACACTTGTATAATGTATATATATCCTTACATTGAAAGCTCTGTGTGTGTAAAAATTATATGGTACAGACAACTCTGTATAGTAGGATTTCAATTTTTTCTGTTTTGCTTTGCAGCAGTGAGATAAACATTTAACTGCAATATCACAACTTTTATATTGAATTTCTTAATGTACTGTATTCTTCACTTTTTACCATGGAAATGAACAGCCATGAAATGACTCCATTCTGACATTGAAAGATTTTCTGGTGATGATGACTATGTTGTGAAAGATTTTGACCCTTGTGAACATGAATCTTTGTCTTGTATTCAGAGAGAGTAGCACACATTTTAACCTTTAAGAATACAGGGATTAGACTGTTGTATCCACTTGGCACTTTTAGGTGTTTTATAAATATCTTTTAAATGATGAGTGTTTCTTCTGTGGCTGGAATTTGCTTCAACAAAATCGCTCTTTTTTCTTTTTTCAGTGCATGAACAATCACTGTGTTTACCAATTGCATCCATCCAAATCCAGTGGATATTTTCTTTCAGTGTGCCTTTGAGTTATGTGCTTATGGTCTAGGGTGCAAATCATTTATACAAAAGTAGTGTAAAGAGCCCTTGAGTAAATTCACTTGATTTCTGAAAACCAGTATTTATCCATTACACTTATGCTTATGTTGTTAAAATGTTAATCACATAATTCTTCATGACCTCACTTTCTATACTTGTTCTATTATAATTTCTCATGTGTTAATTCTCTCTATTATTAAAAGCCAGTTGTGGCAAATGGGAATAGGGAGAGGAAACATAATCACAATTGCACACATAAGGAAATTCACCCATGGTTCATTTCATTTTGATGAGTGGTAAGAATACCAATTAGTAAAAAAAAGAAAAACAAACAAACTTAACTGTTTTTCCCTATGAAACCTTAACAAAAACAGAGGACTACCTAGATTATTCATACCTCTTGGCTAGATATTTAAGTAATGTAGAAATCCAGTTCAGTTGAGAGATTTACTTTTCTCCTTTTAAAATATCGTGCTGTTTAAATCTTAGGAGTCAAAATATCCAAGTATTTCCAAGTCTGGCAAGTATTTGTTGTTTTCAAAAACCAGCCTGTTTTAAAAAATACACCTCTTCAATTAAAATATGTTGGCTGCTCCAGTCTGTGGGCTGATTCCAGTCTGTTTGTTATCTATATATTTTTTAAAGATTTATTTATTTATGCATACATAACCCGGGTACAGGCTAGAGGTGCAGGGGCGGTGAGAGGATTCACCAGAGACAGAGTGGGGAGCAGAACAGGCAGATGGACGAGGTACACTGTTGAGGGGAGCAGCGGGCGGGTCAGGAGAGGTCTGCAGTGCCATGTGGATCACCCCCGGATGGTCGGGGATGGAGCTCATGCAGAAGTGCCTTCAGCCTCTTAGTGCTGCGCTTTAACCTGTGTGCCACCGGGGAGGGCCCTGTTACCTATGTTTTTAAAGTAAGTTTTAGTGGAACGTAGACCTGTTTTTTTCATTCACTTATTCTGACAACTGCTTTTGCTAAAATAGTAGTTGATGGCTCCATATATCTGGCTCACAAAGTATAAAATATTGTTTGATCCTTCTCAGGAACTGTTTGCTAACCCATCATTTATAAGGAAAAACAATCCTATAAACTTTCTGAAAAGCTGGCATGGGTTTAACTTTTTTGATATTTGATTTTTGAATGAGAGATGAAGAAAACATTCTAATGCAGAATGTTTTAGGGAGAACGTTCTAGAAGTGTACACACATTTAAATACCGAAGTATCAGAAAACTGTCCTAGAACAATGGCATGCACTATTGACCTTCTTATTTTTCACCACAGGGACCTATATTAAATGTTGAGGATGCTGCTACTCGGCTCCATCTTTTAAATCGATCAGCTTTAAGATCTGTGCAAGCTCAGGCTAGGACCCCAGGTTCTCAGAAAGAACAAGTTTCAACATTTTCTCCTTGGGGGGAAGTTTTGACGCCTATTGCAAGCTCTTCTGTTACCCACTTAAGTAGCAAACAGGAAGCATATGTGAAGGTGAGTGATTATCATAAGTTATTACAAGTTAACATTTACAGAATTTGAAATAAAGCAATTTTCTATATGAAACTGCAAGATGTATGTATGCTTTCACTGCAGGTTGCCAAAACACTTTTTATTGATGAAGCATTAAAACCTTGCCCACGTTGCCAGTCCCCTGCTAAATACCAGCCATATAAGAAAAGGGGACTGTGCAGCCGCACAGCCTGTGGCTTTGACTTTTGTGCATTATGTTTGTGTGCTTACCATGGGTCTGAAGAATGTAGTAGAGCAGCAGCAAAGCCAAGAAATAGAAAAGATGCTCTTCCAGGAAGTGCCCAGAGTAAGCAGAATTTAAAACGCCTTTAAAGAGACTTTAAATATAAAACAGTACTCCCTTCCAATATTTACTTTGACTTAAAATTATGAATATTGTGAGAGCATGCAAATATTCCATGAATGACAGATGATGATGATTTCCTACTTTGTGTAAATGAAAATCCATGTCATTGTATGTTTACTTTAAAGTAAGTTTTGAAAAAATTTTACTGTCATTTTTACCCTTTTTAATTACCTTGTATTTTTAAATAAAGACTTTTTGTTGTCATATATATGTATTTAACTGTTTTATGTAACATTTTAAAATTGTCCAATTCATCACTATGTTGAAATGTTTTTCAGTCCCTTTCTAATAACAGTTTTCCAAATATTTAAAACTTTGAAACTGAGACAGATGGTCTTACAGATTTGGAAAACATTTGACTGAAATGAAATATAAATAAAATGCTTTCAAAATTTACTCTAATTTCACACTTTCTCTTAATTTATGAGTGTCATGTTTGGGCAGACTTTTGGTTAAATAAAATTTGCTTAATTTTGATAACTAAGTAGACATAGAAGTAAATTATTAAATGTCTGGGGTTATTAATAATGAAATCTTCAGTCAGTTAATAAATCCCCCTTTAAATTACACATTTCACATAAGTACTTTTTAAGTGTCCAGAACTACAATTGTTGGTTTCATTTGTTTGATATATTCTTGGCATCAGCACTGTGACAAATTGGGGATTGTTGGAAAGATGTGTTTTTGTAATAAGAAAAATTAAATTGTTTATAATGTCCCTCTTTAAAATAATGACTTGCAGTTGCATGTTTCATTTGTAAAATAGTAGCAAGAAAGATAGAATTTCTATTGTTGAACAGATTAACAAAATCCAGGGGAAATTTGAAGATAATTCTCTATTTTCTCTGCGTATGTTTAGATAACTCATATGTGTATATGTCTTTGAGTGATGGTGAAGTAGATTTTACCAGGTTTAGTTTTAGAAATCGGCAATCTGTGTGTGTCCCTCTCTACTGTAGGTATTCTTAACAATGGAATCTCAGATGTTTTCTATTTCAGTTTTTTTTTTTTTTAAGATTTATTTATTTGTGCATACAGAACTGGGGTACAGGCCAGAGGCTCAGGGGCGGTGAGAGGCTTCACCACAGTGGGGAACAGAACAGGCAGATCGACGAAGTACACTGCTGAGGGGAGCAGCAGGCGGGTCAGGAGAGGTCTGCCACACCATGTGGTCACCTCCAGGGCAGGCGGGAATTGAACTCATGCGGAAGCGGCTTTAGATTCTCAGTGCAGTGCTTTAACCCGCTGCGCCACCAGGGAGGGCCCCTATTTCAGTTTTTAATTAGGATTTTAATATTATGATGAGTAGTGTGAGTAACATAGTATAAAGACTTAATTCCACATATTTTTAGTGATTTTTATCATAAAGGTTTCTAGAAAAAGATCAGAGCAGACATTCAAAAGCTAAGTTTCTTATTGATTGGCTTTATATGTACAATAAGCTAAGAAGTATATCAAATGGAATTCATGAATAACTATTAAATGAAGACTCCAGCTATCCATAAAACATGCAACATTACTCTAATTATTGTAAATTATTATATATTAATATACTGGAACAGTTGTTCCCTAGGTATATGCTCTCTTGATCCTATACTTCCTTAGCTGTGGCCACTTAGTTCACGTTACTAAAATTGCTTGTTTACTTTTATTTCCCCATAAGACCATAAGCTCTTTGAAGACTTGTATTATATTTGATTTAAACATGATTGTGTCTCTAGCACCTAGCTTAGGGCAGGTAAGTAGAAGGTACTCAACGAGTGAGTGAATAAATTTGGGAGAGGGTTACTAATAACTTTTCTACTGTTAAATTATTTTTAATGTTTATTTAATATCAACTTATTTTATAACATGTATATCATTTAAGGGTATAAATTCTCATCTCCTCAGATGTCTACTACCATATTGCACCTGCCACCACAATACCAATGATCCTCCATTATGGTCCACAGGGCTTCTCCCACCTTGTACTCCACCCTCACCACCCCTTCTGGTAGCCTCAATTATGCAGCCAGACTTCTTGGAGTTGTTTTGTTTAGTTTTGTATGTGGCTGTGCTTTCTTTATATTCCACACTATAAAGTATCGAGTTTTTGTCACCTTCCTTTTGCATTTCTCCTTCCTTTTGACTTAATGCACATAGCACAATCCCTCCTTTTCCATTCATGTCAACCACGTTGTCACTAATAGCACATTTTTTAAAAACAGCTAAGTATTATTCCATGTATATATATACCACATCTTTATCCACTCATCAGTTGTTGGACAATTTTTTTTTCCCTCTAAGTTATCTATTGTAAGTAGTATACAGTGAACATATATTTGTTTGAATTAGTGCTTTTGTATTCTTTGGTTAGATACTTGGGAATGGAGTTGCTGAGTTATATGATTGGTTCATTTTTAGTACATTAAGAAACCTGTTTTGTTTCTGATAGAGGCTAGACTAATCTACATTCCCACCAATTCTATTAGTAATTTTTATTCAGGTATACTGTTATAATTCTAGCCTAATCTTTCTTTTTAAAAAGATTTATTTATTTATGTATACAAGAACTAGGGTACAGGTCAGAGGTGGGGGGGTGGGAGGATTCAGCAGAGACAAAGTGGGGAGCAGAACAGGCAGATCCACTGACAGATGGGAGAGGCGTGGTCTGCCTCACCATGTGGGTCACTTCCTTGGCTGGAGATCAAACTCATGCCGCAGTCGCTGCTGAGAGCTTCATAGTGCTGTGTTTTAAACCCAATGCACCACCAGGGAGGGCTCTAATTTGCTAATCTCTTAATGCTTAATTTAATTAATGCTTCATTACAAAAAAGTAGGATCTAAGTATTTCTTAGTTTTTAAATGTGTAATTAGTGAATCTGGTATACTTGTCCTTTTAACTGGCTTATAATTAGGTGGGGTGTAGCCGAAGAAGCTCCAGGATAGGATTCAAAAGGACTGAGTTGGTATCTTGAACCACTTATTAGCCATGTCCTTATGCAATCATTTATTTAATTCTGAGCCTATTTCCTTTATCTATAATAAAGTGAACTAAATAAGATGATGTAGTTTTAAAATCATTCTTCAGATTTTTAGTGTTACCTGATCAGTGGTATTACACATTTGATTGAAAGTGAATAGAAAAAAACATATGACATATCACTATTATGCTGAATGAAATTACAGAGTCAAACCCTAGCTTTTTTGCAAAAAAAAAAATTGAAATTGAAAAACTTCAATAAATCGTGTATTATTACACACACACACACACACACATATGTATATATATACTCTATTCTAAATGTTTTATGTATGCTAACTCATTCCTCACAGTCACTCTAAGACAGTTGCTGTCCTACTCTGATATATCAGGAGATTAAGAATCAGATTAAATTAATCTAAGATCAAACAGACACTAAATATGGAGAGGCAGGATTCTACCAGGTCTAACCTGCCACTGTACATGACAAAACTCTTAACAGAACACCTATAAATACATTCAATATGCATATAATTACCGTGTCTTAAGTGGAAGATTGTTTTGACACTTAAGAAAAATCTATTGATGTGCCAGGAGAAAAATCTAATTTAGAACAACTCTCCCCAACAGAGAAGTTCTTTAGTTCATTGTTACTTAAACAACATTATAACTTGAAGAATCAAATAAATTACATTATCTGAGAGTTAAAGTGAAAAGCCATTGTTCTAGTGCACAAATCTTCGTAATCTAAAGACAGAAGGCATGAAAACAAAATTAAGGATTACAACATTCTAGTATTAACTACATTTTTAGAGACTTTGATTATTGAATGAGAGAGTAAGAAGAAAAAGTTCACCAAATACGTTTGGTGGGCATAACTAGCTGACCAAATAGATATATTTTATAAGTTGATTATATTTATTGATGAGCCTACTCTGTGTTTCTAAGTAGATTCCAAAATTAAAGTGATGGTTAAAACTGACTTTATTTCTCTATTTTATATCACTTCTTAATAAGGATTTAAGGAAATGAATTGAGTATTGATTTTGGGGAAAACAAATAACTTTTATACTGCTTTAGGTTAACAATCTCTCCCCTTTGTTAGTCTTTGCAGTTAATGGGTAAGAATATTCTACTTGACTTCTACTCCTTTCCAGAAAGGATAGCTATTTCCTATTTCTAACCCCCTATTTTGGAAAAAAAAAAAGTCAGTTATGGTAAGTTAAAGAAAAACACTGTAACAGTTACCATTTTGTATAAGTATTTCTATGGGCACAAATACATATGTTTATTACAGCTATGTGAAGACTTAAAGTCATAATCTGGCTTGCTTTGTAATAATTTAAGGTGTAACTAATTTATAAATAATTTTAAAGTTATATTGAGTGAATATTTTTGGTGCTTAGCATTGTTTAATCTTAGTTATTCCATTATTTTTGCTTTAACTTATGACACAAAGAAAAATCAACAAATATTGCACAAAAATTTACTTAAAATGTTCATCATTTTATTGATGGTTTGCAATGTTATTTATGTATTCATACCTGTGTCTCTTAAAAATAGTGTAACTGATATCTAAAGTCCTTTAGATGTTTTAAATGCGTGGAGGGTAAGTAATACACCAAACATTCCACAAGGGGGCACCAGAGACTCATTTATGGTGATTTTGGCGCCCTCCAAAAAGTAAATTTAAGTTTTCTATATTTAATGTGAATGGGCTATGACATTGCCAGATAGGCAAAATGTTTCTTGCATCAAGTTTTAAAATATTTATCGAGTAAAACTTTATAATAGTTATTAGAGTTGGTAATTAAAATATTTTAGCTGGCTTGCAAGAGTGTACTGTTTTCAGAGATGACTTATAACAGAACACCTTGTTAGCAGCTGGGTCTGTGTCTTATCTGTGTTTACTTGCCCAAGGGCTTAGCGCTCCTGGCTCCCTCATCACTGACTGTGGAGTTTGGGGAGAAAGATAAGCAGAACCATGGAGGTGAGTACTAGTTACAATTGGTGGCAGTGTCCTACTAGTTATTTTTCTCCCAATTCTCATTTTAGTCAAAAGGCAGTTAGGTGGTGCTTAGTTCAGTCGAGTCACATCTTTCCTAGGTTTTATAAATGACTTCCAACATACCTTTTTCTTTTACTTCTCCATTGTCTGAATCTGTCCAAAATGTCCATTAACAGGTTAGTTGTACTAAAATGTGCCTCTGATTATGTTATTTCCTATTTAAAATGTTGTAGAATCTAGGATCTTGTAATGGTCTTAACTTTCTAGCAATCTTTCCCACCACTCCATTTTGTACATAGACGAACCAAACTTTCCTAAACTTCCCCTGTGCTGTTTCCAGCTTCCTCTCTCTCGCCATACTAAACCCCATCAAATCCAGTAACCCTTAGTTTTCTTTCCATGAATCATTTTCCTATCTCTTCAACAAGACGGAATTGTTACCATCTTTGAAATCATGTTTATTAATACTGTTCTAGTGGTATTTCTGGCATGTCATATTTGTATTAAATTTTGTCTTCCAGCATTAGTAATTTCCTTAAAACCAGAACCACTGTGCTCATTTCTCTCTGCCTCCTGTCAGACACAGTATCTTGTGTATATAGATGATAATGCAGGAACCCTCTACTGAATTACTAATTGTCACATGCTAGATACTAAAGCATGGAAATGATATGAGTACCTTGATAATGATATGAATAAAAATTATTTATTCACACACATTTGGTGTTTAGGGGCAGAATATTTTGGCCTTTAGAGATGAAATATGCATCCTTTTATGATTAACTGGCATATAGCAACATGCAGAAAATATGATATTTAAAAAAGGGAAACATGTTCAAGACATAGAACTTAGAATAAGTTAAAAGGAGAAATTTGATTTCCCCCTAGTCTTATTGAGAAGTAATTGCTATACAACATTGTGTAAGTTTAAGGAGCTACATCATATTTATTATTTTATATTACATAATAATCTCCGTAGTATTAAGTACTCTCTCCATCCCATGATACAACTGCTCTTTTCTTTTCTTTCTGTTTTTGGGGGAGCGAGGGGAGAGTGAGAACATTTCAGACCTATTCTCAGCAACTTTCAAGTATATAATACATTTTTATTAGTGCCAATCACCATGCTGTACAGTGGAGCCCCCAAATTTTTTAATTTTATAATTGGATGTATTCTCATTTCTTGGATGTTTTCATGCCTTTTAGTAAATATTAAGGACTTAGGCATCTTTGAGTGTCACCTGAAAAAAGCTGAATAGTTATATACTTAACATACTTCATAACAGGGCCTTTCTGGTGGCACAGGGGTTAAAGGTTCAGTGTTATGGAGTTATCTCCAGCTACTATGGTATGAGTTCCATCCTTGGCAGGGTGCTGACCCATATGGCACCGAAGACCTCTCCTGTTTCACCTGCTGCTCCCTTCAGCAGTGCCTGTTCTGCTCCCCACTTTTCTCTCTGGTCAATCCTCTCACCCCCCACACCTCTGGTCTATAATCCCAGCTCTTGTATGCATGAATAAATAATAAGTCTTTAAAAATCTCATAATAATAAAATTAGGTTAAGAATAAATAACGGGCCCTCCCTGGTGGCGCAGCGGGCTAAAGCACAGCACTAAGAAGCTTAAGCCATTTCCGCCTGAGTTCGATTCCCGCCTGCCCTGGAGGAGATCCACATGGCGAGGCAGACCTCTCCTGACCCGCCCGCTGCTCCCCTCAGCAGTGTACTTCATTAATCTGCCTGTTCTGCTCCCCACTCTGTCTCTGGTGAATCCTCTCACCCTCTGCATCTCTGGCCTGTACCCCAGTTCTGTATGAATAAATAAATCTTTAAAAAAAAAAAAAAAAAAGAATAAATAACTCAGGAGTGGAGTGTAAAAGAAAAAAATGATCTGGGTGATCTTATTAAAATAAAAATATAAGAGTAATTATTTTAAAAACTTAATTGAATTGATGAATTAATAATGATTGATTACCATATGACAAATGAACTAAATCTGCTTTTTCAACTGCTATCATAAGGAACTTCAAATGTATGTACTTCAGAGAGAGGTGTAATTGAGACACCACCTGCTTTACATACTCCTTTTGTCCAACCCTTAAACTAATTGGAATTTGATGTGCTGCTTTCTCTCTCAATTGTGGTTTTTCTCCCTTCCCCACTGATTCACTCCTACTTTCCTTGTAAACCTCTGGTTAATGAACATTGGGGCTGACCACCCCTAGACTGGTTATGTCATTCTCCAGAGCTCTTTTGTAGCTCATTCTCCAGAATGCCTTTGTAGTTTTTTTTTTTTTTTTTTAGATTTATTTACTTATGCATGCAAAAACTGGGGTACAGGCCAGAGATGCAGGGTGGGAGAGTGGGAGGATTCACCAGAGACAGAGTGGGGAAAAGAACAGGTGGACTGACTGAAATACACTGCTGAGGGGAGCAGTGGGCGAGACAGGAGTGGTCTGCCTCGCCATGTGGGTCAGTTTCCTGGCCTTAGATCTAACTCTGGTGCAGTGGCTGCTGATAGCTTCACAGTGCTGCGCCCTAACCCCTTGTACCACCAGGGAGGGCCCTCCTTTGTAGTTGTAGTTTTTGGAACTCATGTGACAGTGAATTCCTCTGGCCTATTTCTGTGTCCCCAGAGTCAGTCTTGTGCTGAAGCACGAAACAGAAGTTCCCTGTTTGAGAGAAGGCTGCCCCAGTCACCCTCCTACACACAGCCTGGTTCAGGCATTCACAAGGAACTGTGGGAGCCGAGAGAGGGAGCGCTAAGTCAAACTATTCTTTGTGTCTTTGCTAAAAATGAGGTGTTGTGGCTGCTGACATGAGCGGCTTTTTTTTAAATGTTTGCTCTCAGAGAAATTTACAAGCTGCTTCTTCTTTATGTTTACTGAAACAGGATAATTTACACTAATTTTCAAGATATTTTGTAGGTGGCCTTGATTTACTTCATAAGGAGTGTAAAAGTCTCAAAGACAGGGACTGATCTGTCTTCTGCCTGAACTCTAATGTCTGCTACTACTATAAACATACAGAAACACGAGAAATGTTGACTGAATGGACTGTGGAATTCTGAGATGGTGACCCCAAATTAAACGGTATTTTTAATTTTTATTTTCATTTTGGGGTTATATTTTTGCTGTTCCATATATACACATGTCTTCCATCGTAAGTTATGTATAGATCTTTACTATTAGTGGCAAATTTTGAATTTGACCAAGAAGTGAACTCTTTTTTTCAGACATTATTCATGCGTGAGGGTGGCATCATTGGTATAGTATTTGGCTTTTTGTTTTCAGGTAAGACTTAGAAGAACTTTAAAATGTGTTTTTTATGTGAATTTATGTGAATTTAGGGCTGGAGTTAAAGTGGTAGCTATCTGATGCCAGGTAGTCTTAGCTGCTGCCTGCTCCCACTAACCTGATTTGTACTGCTGCCAAGATGGTGAAGTTTTGGTTTTGCTACATTGTTGGAGAATCTCCTCTGGTGGTTTAACTTCAGATAAGGAGATGGGAAATCTCCATTTTAAGGCTTCTCCATGCCTTCATGGTTTCATAGTTAATTTGTTTTTAGTGCTGATAATATTCCATTGTCTAGATATACCATATTTTATCCAGCTACTGAAGGTCTTGTTGCTTTTAAATTTGGGAAGTTATGAATTAAGCTGCTATAAATTTCTATGCATAGATTTTTGTTGGACATGTTTTCAGTTCCTTTGGGAACAGGACCAATGGATCAGAGTATATTTAGTAACAGTATATTTAGTTTTGGAAGAAACCACTAAGGTGGTTACACCATTTTGCATACTTCCAAATAATGATACTCCACATCCTTGTCAATGTTCCAGATTTTGGCCAATTGAAAAGATACATAGTGGTATAATATTTAATGCTTTGATAGTATTTTGATTTCTTCATTAAATATTCTTGCATTTAATATCTATATTGAGCATTTTCTGTATCTTGCTAGGTTCTAGTTGTTGGGGCTACAGGAGAGATAAACACAAGCCAAAAAGTCCCTTAGGCTCAAGTTCACTTTTTTAAAGTGGCAGGGGGAAGGGGAGAAGAAAAATGAGAAGGAATGGAACAATGTGTTCTCCACTTGTAAAAAATTACCAGAATATAAGAATGTATTTTCAACTTGGAATATTAGAGAAATAGTAAATTTTAAGACTTTAACTAGGGAAGGGTTAAAAACTGAATTATCTCATCAGTTTGTGCAAAAAACAAAGTACTGTAATGGAATATATTGACAATTAGAATAAATCTAAACCAGCAGGTCCAGATGGTAGTTATCTTGGATAAGTTAAGAAATTGCCTAATGAATGTTTTAAACTAATTATATTCCTTCTTCAAAAAATTATGAACTGTTAAGTTAGGAAATAGAAAAAAATGCCATTTCCAGTTAAATGTGGTACGGATGTGTGTAGTGGTTATCCCATATAAATATATAATTTCACAAAAGGGAAAGATTATGATTATCAACAAAGAATAGAAATATATACATTTCATAACCATTATTTCTTATCTCCTGTCACAGTTGCAATTACTTTAGGGTTTAGAGTAAAGATGGTATCATACATTATGAGATGTTGTGTTACCATCAAGCTCTTAGGTCCTATCATTATAATTCATTTATGTGTAAAAATAAAAATGTAGTTATGTGGAAATGAGAACTAGAAAAGGCCATTATTCAGAGCTTGTTATAACAAGGGAGCCAGTCACCATCACTTGCATTAGGCAGAAACTCACAGTCAAGCAAGACAGTGGAAAAGCTGTATGGTACACAAAGGGGGGAATGCATTGATTCAATACTTTGATTTTAGGTTTGGCACATGGCAGCAGGCTAACGAGAATGTAACAGGCATGCTATGTGATAGATTTGGGACATGTATTTGACTTTTTCTGCTTGGTTGTGAGTTGGAAGTGGAGACAGAAATTTGGGAAGTGGCTGTTACCAAATCCTGAAGTTGTGGTTTGGCTTCTAACACCAGTTGCTGCAGAGGTTATGAATTAAGAGTTCTGTTGTCATATCTGGTGTGATTGTTGTTCATTTTTATATTCATACTCAGTCATATAAAATGCCAAAAATTAAAGTTACAGAGAATGTAAATTTCTGTCATTGGAAAGATTTGGGTTCACACCCAGAAAGGTTTTTAAAATGGATTTAAGTAGAACCCTACCACACCAAATCCAAGGAAGGACTGGTGCTTTTAAATATTTAAACAGGTAGGAAATTTTGCCCTGGATTGTTTAAAAAAGATATATAAAAAATATACATACACATGCTAGACAGTCTCTCTAGTGATACTTGGAAGACTTGTTCAATAAATTCTTGTAGCTTCTCACCCTAAGCAGACCACAGAGTAGCCATAATGCAAATTAACCCTTGCAATTCACGTCAGCATTTACAACATTTGGTTTGGGATTCATATTTGAAAGCTGATAATTTTTCTTTGGCAGAGCAATTCAGCTTTCATTTCTGTTTCATGGTTATTTTGACTGAATTTCAAGTGTACTACAAAGTTTTTATTTAAGAAAGGTCAGGCCAAACTTTTCCTAACATGCCCCAAATCAAAAGAGAACAAACAGAAAATTTACGTAGATATATTTGCCATGATAAATGCTAAGTTTTGAACTGTCTTAGTCTTCAATAATGAGTAGCTGTAGAGAAAGACCTTTTTGGAAAACTAGCGAGTTTGGGGAACAAAGAATAAAATGTGTTAAGAGTAAATACAATTTAATGATCAGGAAAATGCAAATTGAAACCACATAGAATCACCTCACATCCAGTAGGATGGCTATAATCAAAAAGTCAGATGATAAGTGTATGAGAAAGCAGTAAAATTGGAACCCTCATTCATTGCTGGTGGTAATATTGGTATAGTTAATTTGGAAAACAATCTGGCAGTGCCTCAAAAAGTTAAACATAGGGTTGCCAGACAAACATAAGATTACCATTTGACCCAGCAGTTTCAGTCCTAATTTTATATCCAAGAAAAAACAAGTCCGCACAATAAGGCTGGGCACAAATGTTCGTAGCAGCGTTGTTCAATAACAATCAAAATGTAGAAACAACCCAAAAGTCTCTCAAATGGTGAATGGAAAAATTGTGGTGTGTCCATATTGTTGGAGTATTATTCAGCAATAAAGGAAATTAAGTATTCATGCCCTAACATGAATGAAATTAAAAAGCATACTAAGTGGGGGGAAAAAAAGCAGTCACAAAGGATCAACATATGGACCATATTATTAAATGCAGAGAAGACATTTGACAAAATCCAGCATCCACTTATGATAAAAAGCACAGTAAAACTGGGATAGAAGGAACTTAGCTCATATATGCCAGACCCACAGCTAACACCATACTCAATGGTGTAAAACTTTTTCTCTAATATTAGGTACATGATGAGGATGTCCACCCCCATCACTACTATTCAACATAGTATTGGAACTCCTAGCTAGAACAATTGGACAAGAGAAAGATACAAAATGAATCCAAATTGGAAAAGAAGTAAAATTTTCACTACTTGTAGATGACATAATATTCATAGAAAACCCTAAAGACACCACTGAAAAAATCTATAGAAACAAAAAAATCAGTACAATAAAGTGTCAGGCTACAAAATTACATATACAAAAATGTGTTCCTATTTACAAATAACAAGCTAGAAGAGAACTAAATCAGGACAATAAGCCCCCTTGCTCATGGGTTAGAAGAAGTGCATTGTGAAATCAGCCATCTTGCCCAAAACAACATATAGAGTTAATGTGATCCTTATCAAAATTTCAGTGGAATTCCTCAAAGTAATACAAAAACATTGAATACACAATGGGGTGGAACCAAGAACCCAGAAATAAACCCACGGTTATATAGACAGTCAATCTTTGACAAAGGAGCCAAGAGTATACATTAGAGGAAGGAAAATCATGTGGAGTTGGAAAAACTTGGAGAGTTATATGCATAAGAATGAAACTAGATCACTGCCTCACAGCATATCCAAAACATTGACTTAAAATGAATTAAAGACTTGGATGTTACACCAGAAACCGTAAAATACATAGAGGAAAACACTACGTAACATTAACCTTTGGGATGGCTGTGGGTACTTCAAGAGCAAGGGAAAAAAAACAAAGGCAAAAATAAACAAGTGGGACTCAAAGTGTCTGCACGTGAAAAAAATTATTAAAATGAAAAGACAACCTACCAAATGGAAGAAAATATTTGCACGAGGGGCTGGTCTCCAAGATCTATAAACAACACAAACCAACAAAAAGAGACAAAAAAGCCAGTCAAAAGATGAACAGAAGTGCTAAATAGTTTTTTCTCCAAAGACACGCAGATAGCCAATGGGCACGTACAAAAATGTTCAGCATCACATCATTAGGGAAAGGCAAAGCAAAAGCACAATGAGATACCACCTTACTCTCATGAGAATGGTTCATATATATATAAAAAAAAGTGTTGGTGAGGATATGGAGAAAATGAACCTTCATGCATTGTCGTTGGGATTGTAGTCATCCAGTTCCTACAGAAAACAGTATGGAAATCCCTCAAAAATTTAAAAATAGATTTATCATATGACCCAGCAATGCCATTCCTTGGTGTTTTTTTTTTCAGAGTGCAAAAATGCTAGCTCAAAGGGGTGGGTGTACTCCTGTGTTGACTGCAGCACTTTTGACCATAGCCAAGTTGTGGAAACAATGTAAGTACCCAAGGATAGATGAACTAAAAAAGATGTGGTATATATACATAATGGAATACTACTTAGCTATAAAGAGATGAGATGATGATGTCTTGCCATTTGTGACAACATGGATGGGACTGGAAAGGATTATGCTATGTGAAACAAGTCAGTAGAAAAAATAATACTGGATGATTTCACTCATGTGGAATAGAGAAAAACAAAACAAAGGAAAAGAGAGAATATGCAAAAAAAAAAAAAACCCTAGAAATATGACTATAGAATTGAGGCCACAGAGGGGGGAGGGCAAGGAATGAAAAGCAGAGGAGGGAGGGAGCCCAATTGTCTCTGGTGAAGAATTATAGGTACTTTGGTGGTGGTGACATATACCTGAAGAGGTATGAACATATTCTCCTAAATTAACATAAACATATTCTCCTAATAACTTAAACCAACATTTCCTTATAAGTTTTTTTAAAAGACCAATATATGATGTGTTATTTATAGGAACTGTCCCAAATAGGCTAATATAGGGAGGCTGAAGGTAGATTAGTGGTTGCTTAGGCTTGGAGGTTAGTATGTGGGATAGGAGGTTGCTTTGAGGTGATAAAATGCTCTAAAATTGATTTTAGTGATGATTGCGCGACTCCTATACTAGAAGCTATTGAATTGCACACCTTTTTTGGATATATGACTCACATTTCAATAAAGCTATTAAAAAATCACCAAAACATTAGCCTAGTTTATGTTTACCATTTGGGTTCAAGTTAATGTTGTTGGGTTCTTGTGCTATTTTAAAATATAAGACTGATTACAGAGAGAAAGGCTATATAGATAGCACTGTTGTTAAAGTATAAAAGCTTTGGATGAGACAGAGCTGGATCACCTTGTGACCTTAAGGCTTTCAAGCAGTTTATCACTTGAATAATAATCTCAGGGATTAACTAATTTTGTCTATGATCATGACACAGTGTAGTGTATGTCAGCAAGTATTTACTGAGTGGTAGGCATTGAGGAGTGGGTTTAGGGGGAAGGCCAGGGGTAAATTAAAAAAGATATTTCTTTTCATACTTTTCTAGCAGGGAAAATGTCATGTTCAAGATATATCTCCTTCACCCCAGAAGTTTCATGTGATGGATGTGACTGAGAGCAGAGGCTGCACCTCTTTGTAGAAATTATTTTAATATTAATATGGTTTTAAGATGTAAGTTTACCTACTACCAAATATATAAGAGCAAGAAGAGGGGTCAGTGAAAGGATTTTATTAGAGCATACTAGAGAAGATAGCCCACAGGCAGAGCCTGAAAAGTGATTTAGCCTAATAAAGGCCAAAGGGCTTCCCAGGTGGTCAAAACAACTTGCGCAAATGCCTGAAAAGCCTATTTATGTATCAACTTTTAAATTTACACTTCCTTAGTTCCAGTCTCCTATGCATACTGCACACTAAAAACCGTCATGGGAAGGCTAACCGTCTTCTTAAACTCTAACCTACAATGTAATCCACTCTCAGCTTTTTCCATGGTCCATGCTGTAACTTCATTCTTTTGGCTGTTCATGCCAAAACCTTTCATGCTATTCTCAACTACTTTCATTGGTACAACATGTGAGGAAATTCCCCCCCCCCACCTTTAAAATATATGCAGAATATGAGTCTTCAAACCTGTTATTACTGCCATGCAGGTCTGAGCCACCATCAACCTTTTCCTGCTGCTATCTGTGCCCAACTAAAATCTGCATTTCCAATAAATGTAAAATCCTGCTACTCCTTCCTTCAGAACTCTGAGGGCTCATGTTTCACTTATTACAGAATGAGAACCAGAGTCCATACACCTGCCAACAAAACTCTTCCGAGTTTGTCCAACATTTTCCTTTTTCAAATCTCTTACATTGCTCCCTTAATATTTTTTGACCCTCTGATTTTGTTTGGCCCAGATAGTGGTTTATTATTTGATTTTTATGTGTGGGTGTGTAATATTGAAAAGGCAATACATAGAACTGGGCAGGTGTTACCCTTCCTTGTAAAACAGGCGCCCATTGTCTTACTCATTGCTTACTTAAGCAGTCAGGGCACTTGGCAGGCCTTAGAGTGTTCCCCACACTGCAGGAGGCAAATGTGGAGCCACTGAAGGTTTTAAGTAGGTCAGATTTGCATTTACATAGATTATTTTGTTTTCAGCATGCAGAATGGACTTAAGGGGAGCACTCACGGAAGCAGGCTGGAAGAGAAATGTTAGGAAGTTTTTACAACAGTTCAAGTGGGAGCCCCTTCTAAGTTTGTGGTTATTCCGGTGAGTGGAAAGAAGATAGAGGTTGTAGAATTACTTCAAGGTCGAATTGGCAAGACCTAGGATTTCACCAAACATGGAATCCCTTGGTGGATGAAGGTACCACTTACTGAAAATGGGATTTATGTAAGAAGATGAAATTTGAAGTTGGGGAACGGTGACGGTGTGAATTTCCTTTTAGACATTTTGACTTAGCAGCATTCAAAGGAGACCCACTGTTGGTTATCCGGCCAGCAGTTGTATTAAGTGTCCTTTTTTTCTCGTTAAGAGTACTAATTTTCTGTTTTATATTGTTATGCCCTTTTAAAAGTATTACTTTTCATTTAAATTCAGCTATTATAACTTTTCCTGGAACACACAGTATGGTCATTTTCCGTTTACTGTCCCCTCTTTGACAGCTTCCTGGAGTAACTTTGTATAGCTCAGTTATCTTGAAAACGCAGTTTTAATCGATGGGCGCAAACGTGCAAGGAAACTCTCGTACATGACCAGTCAAGGTTTATACATGCATTTCACACAACTGGGAAAATGAGCTGAAGAGCTGTGGGGAATGTCCCCCCTTGGTTTCAAAGAAACTGTTGAGGGAGGCCTGACTCTTGCCAGCCTGTCTGGCTCAGTGTCCAGCACCCACATGCCAGTGGGTCTTATCTTACTAGGGCACATCAAACGTCCTGGACCGTTGAGGGAAGGGGCAGGATCTTGCTGTGGTAGATGGGGCCTGAATCACAGCACCACAGTAACAAGTCCCGGCTAGTTTGGTCTTTAAGGGCAGCGAGCGTCTCCCGGGCCCTCCCTAGTGACTGCGCCGCGGGAGGACGGGCTAGGCGTCCTGCGTGTTCTTCTCTCAGCCGACGGGCTAAACTAGACGCGCGACCGCTCTGACCCCTGGCGCGGCGCCCAGCCCCGGGCGGTGGGCTGGTCAGCGCCCGCATTGTCTAAGCTCCATAGCAACTCGGGGAGGCGGGGGCCACAGAAGCTGGCGCAGCCCAGCCCGCGCGCCTCTCGGCGGGCGCCTCCGCTCACGCGGAGAAACGGGCCCATTCGAAGGCTGCGCCCGCGCGAACAGAGACCTGACGGGCCGCGCGGGCGCGGGACGCGGGCAGCGGCGGCGGTATGCGGGAGAAGCGGCTCACCGCGGGTAGGTGGGTGAGGAGGGACCAGCAGCCCGGCAGCCCGCGCCCTTGGGGGACGCGCTGGAGGGGTCTGGGCGAGGCCACGCACCGCCTCTGACTTATCTTACCTGCCCGAGCATCCCATCTTCCAAACATTTTGAAAAAAAATCACTGCCGTCTCATCGCATTTTCTTACGAATTTTACCCTCACCCGGTCCCATTTACATTGCTTAATTGGCACCATCTTATTTTATCTTGTTTACTTATCCGTTTTGCAGCTGGAAAAATGGAGGCCTCCATCTATTAAGGCTAACTCCAGGGTCACAGTGAATTAGTGACCAAGCTGGATTCCAGAGGCCTTTCCTTCCCACTTCCACCTTGAATTCCAACTTAAAATTCAATCCATGTGCAGAGAACGAACAGAGGACCAAAATTTTACCGAGGTTGCCCATGAACAAAGCAGGGCGAGGTGCTGTCTCAAATTATTCCATTTACTTCAAAAGGAAATCAGATTTGAGTGCGATAATGTAATATTTTATCTTGTTTCAGAGCCACCAGCTATTACAGAAGAAGAATTTGTAAGTACAATTTAGTAGGGCTACTCACTCCCACCCCCACCCGGCTTTTTTTAAATAGCAAATCATAGATTGTAGGAGATTATAGCAAATCATAGATTGTTGGAAAAAGCTGTGTATTTTCTTTTCTCCATTTTGTAAAATGAGCATAACAAAGAGGTTGGCTTAGTAACAAGGATGCTGAGTAGATCTTTTTACATTCTTCAAAAGGGATTTTTTTTTCTTTTATTAAGGTAACAGTTTACCATACTGATTAGGTCTCAGGTGTACAGTTTCTTACCTCAGCAACGCTGTATTCATACCACACTCACAACTCCATGTCCAGTTACCATACCACCATGCTATCCTCTCCCTCTTCCTTCCTCTCGACAACATTAACCACTATTAATGTTGTCAGAGTCTAGGGGCTTATTTTTGTTTCTGTTGTGTTGTTTGATATTGTTTTTCTTTCTATTCCACAGTTGAGTGAAATCCTACATATTCGTCTTTTTCCTTTTGAGGTATTTCACTTACCATTACCCCTTCAAGGCCCAACCATATTGTTAAAATGGCAAGATTGAATCTTTTTTAATGGCTGACTAGTATTCCATTGTATATATAGAGTATAGTCTGAATCCATTCAATTGTCATTGAACACAGTTTGTTTCTGTATCTTGGCTGATGTAAATAGTGCTATAATGAACATGGAAATGCATTGATATTTTCAAATTAGTGTTTTCATGTTCTTTGAGTAATATCTGAGTGGCATCACTGGATCATGTGCTAGCTCCATTTTTAATTTTTTTGAGAAACTTTCATTTTGTTTTCCAAAGTAGCTGTACCAATTTACTTTCCCACCAACATTGCACAAGGGTTTATTTTCTCCATGTTTTTGCCAACACTTATTATTTCTAGACTTTTTCATAATAACCTTTCTAACTGGTGTGAGGTGAAAAATACTTGGAAATTTGCATTTCTCTAATGATGAATGACAATATCTTTTCTGTATCTGTTAGCCATCTGTCTTCTTAGGTGAATAGTCTATTTAGATCTGTGTATTTTTTTTTATTACAAAAGTTTATTTTTACATCATTTTGTACATTTTTTTTTCCATCTCAATTGTAATCCCCGCGGGTTTCTCATCACCAAGTCACCCGTGTGCCATCACCATAATCCC
>NW_004567110.1:26667716-26710095 GCF_000260355.1 Condylura cristata
GACCCATCTTTGCTTCTAAGTATTTTATGGTTTCCGTTCTTATGTCTAGGTCTTTAATCCACTTCGAGTTGATTTTTGTGACTGGAGTGAGGCAGTGAAGGTCTGTATTTTTTAGTCAAGTTAGTGTTTTCTTATTGAATTGCACAAGTTGTTTACATATTTTGGGTATTAACCCTTTGATAACATTTCTTGCAAATATCTTCTCCAGTTCAATTTTGTTTTAACAAAATACTTTTCTATGCAGAAGCTTTTTAGTTTTCTGTAGTCCCATTTATTTATATTCTCTTTAATTTCTCTTACTGTTGGAGATTATTCCATAAAGAAATCAGAAAGCTAATATCAAAGAACTCATTGACTCTGCCTTACATTAAAGTTTTTAATCCATTTCTAATTTATTTTAATGTATGATAGAAGATAGTGGTTTGGTTTTATTCATTTGCATGTTATTGTGTAGTTTTCCCAGCACCATTTATTGAAGAGAATTTTCATTCTCCTTTGTATGTTTTTGGCTTCTTTGTCGTAAGTTAGTTGTGAATATATGTGTGATTTTATTTCTGGCCTATACATTCTATTCCATTGTTCTCTGTGCCTGTTTACCCTCCCATTGTTGAATTTGTTTGCTAGTGAATTGGTTGAGGATTTTGCCTTTGTGTTAATCAGAGATAGTGGTTTGTAGCTTTATTTTTAGATTTTGAGTTCAATCTTATGTTGATCTAATAAAAGAAACACTTCCTTTTTTATTTTTTTTGAAGTTTGAGAAGGATGGGTATTAGACTTTCTTTGAAAGTTTGCTAGAATTCACCCATGGAGCTCTCTAGTTCTGGATTTTTGACTTTTAGAAGCATTTTGGAGCATTACTATTTCAATTCTTTTACTTGCGATAATGATATTCAGAATTTCTTAGATGATTGGGTATTCAAGAACTGATATGTTTTCTTTGTTGTAATACAAACATTCATAGTGGTTGTTTATGATCCTTTGTATTTTTGTGGTATCCATTATGTCTCCTCTTTCATCTCTCATTATTTCTTTTCTCTTTCTTTCTTAATGAGTCTGGCTAAAAGTTTGTCAATTTTTGTTTATTTCTTTAAAACACTAGTTTTTTGTTTCTTTGAGCTTTTGTGAATTTTGTTTTTTATTTTGTTCATTTTCACTCTAATGTACATTATTTCCTTCCTTCTCCTGACATTGGGCTTCATTTGATCATCTCTTTCTAGTTCCTTTAAGTGTAAGTTTAGATTATTTCAGGTTTTTCTTATTTCTTGATGAGGACCTGAACTGCTATAAATTTCCCACTTGCAAGTCAAGGTTCTGGTATATGGTATTCTTATTCTCCGTTGTCTCTATATACATTTTGATTTCTCCTTCAGTGACTCAATAGTTGTTCAGTAGCATTTTGTTTTATCGTCATGTTTGTGTTCACTCCATTTTTCTTGCTGATTTCTAACTTCATACCATTTGACTGGAGAAGATACTTGGAATAATTTTGATACTCTTAAGTTTATTGAGGTATATTTTGTGTCCCAACATGTGATTGATCTTTGAGAATGTTCAATAAACATTTGAAAAGACTGTATATTCTACTGCTTTGGGATGGAATGTTCTGTATATAAAGGTGTACTTTTTTTTTTAAGATTTATTTATTTATGCATACAGAACTGGGGTACAGGCCAGAGGTACAGGGGTGGTGAGAGGATTCACCAGAGACAGAGAGGGGAGCAGAACAGGCAGATCAAGGAAGTACACTGCTGAAGGGAGCAGCCAGCAGGGTCAGGAGGGGTCTGCCGCACCATGTGGATCACCTCTGGGACGGGGATCAAACTCGTGCTGAAGTGGCTTTAGCTTCTTAGTGCTGCACTTTAACCGGCTGCGCCACCAGGGAGGGTCCTATAGAGGTATATTTTTAAAAAGAGGGGGCCAGGTGATTTTTATGCTGGGTGCTATTTATTGTAAAGTCCTTTTATATAAATGACCTAATGTAATTTATTTAAACTCTTTAAAGACTCCATGAAAAATAGCTTTATCTCCATGGTTTTATTGTGATGTGACTGTGTAATTCCTGGTTATAGTAAACATTAGTGATGGCATTGATTCATAACAAATGGTCAATTTATAGTGATGATTCTTTTTAAAATGTCTTTAAGTGTTGTTTTTAGGTCAGAGTGCTGCAGAGTTTAGTAATAATGAGTACTTTTGACAAGCATATTGCATACATTGTCACTTAGGTGACTATAATATTTAGAATGCATTTTTTTGTAATTCCTATTGTACTTTTAAGGAACTTGCCCAGAGCTTAATTCCTATAAAGGTAGGAAATAGCTTAATTCCTACTAAAGTTTCAGTTTGATTCCAAGAGTCTTAACCACCTCTTTGTATTATTTATTTAATGTCCTCAAGCACTTATTTCTCTTGTTAGATAATTATCTTATTTACTTTTAGCTTCTTAGTCAACAAACATGAATGCCTCCTATGTTTGCAGTGCAGTGCTAGATACTAAGGGTAAGTCTCAAAAAGTTCACAATTAAGCAAGGGTAAGAGAGAAGAGAGGGTTAAGACTGTATCTCCCAGCAGCTTCTAGGCCTTTTGGTCAAATTCTGAGAGACCAAGATAGAAGCACAGAAATTTCCGTCTTCTTAGTGCTTGGTATAACAGTAGTAGCCAGTTTCTTTAAGCTTCTCCCTGAAACATTCTTTATTTCAGTAGGAGGTAAGGCATTTCTGGAGCTAGCTAATCCTTATACAAATCCAGTATAAGCTTCTGTAAGGCACTCAGCAACACTCAATATTTGTGCAGTCTGCTAATCTCTTCAGTCTTTACCTCTTTCTGGGAGCTCATAAGAGCTTGAAGATTCAATCAGTCACTCTTCTCTTCCTTGGTTTCTTTGATACCTCTATCCTCTTCTCTCATTACTTATTTTTAAGTTCTTCTTTCTGACTTCTCTTTTTCTTTGGCCCTTGAAAGTACTGACCTTGTTCAGGCTTTTGTTCTCCAGGCTTTTCCTGGCTGTGTCTCTCTTCCGGAGCCTCATCTACTCTTATTTCAGAGGACTGCCAATTCTAGACACATCTAGCCCAGGCACTACCTCTACCGCCAGAACACCCTGTTGCATTATTGGATACCTCCGTCATCTGGGTGACCCTCTGTTGCTTCAAAAGTCTAAACTGAACTTATCTCCTCCTCCCCATTTGTTTTCCCTCTTTCCCCCCCTTATGTTGGTTAATAATGCCACTGGCCATTCAGACACTTAATCCAGCACTCCCCTTTTTTTTTCCTTCATCTCTCACCTGTAATCATTTACCTAATTCCTTTCATGGGTAGCTCTTTTTCTCTATCACAGCTACTGTCTTATTTCAGCTTCTCATCCCTGCGCCTGGACGTTGGCAGTAGTTCTAACTGATATCACTGCCTCCATTATGTCTTCTGCCAACTCCAATTTTTCTTTGCCTAATGCTTAAAGTGCAAACTGCTGTGCATCTACTGTGGGAGAACACTGGCTATTGCTTTTCTCTGTCTAACTTTAGATTTCTCCTTCTCCCATCACTCCCATCTTGTCAGGTAGCTATTAACTCTTGAAAAAAATTACCATGATTGTTCAGAACATTTATTAATCTTACTATTTACTGAATGTTGACGCCATGCTAGTATTTAACCTCAAAACAACCCTATTAGGTAGTTGTTAGCATCCAAGCTTCACAGATGAGGAAGTTGAAGTTCACAGAAGTCATTTGACCTGAGGCCACACATCTAGTAACTGGCAGAACCCTGATGTCCAAAACCTCCCTTTAATGTTCAGTATCTTTTTTTTCATAACTTCTCAACTTTTTTTAACCTCACCTCTCAATACTTTCCTATGTGATAAAGACAACATTCATACTGTTTGGGGTTTATAAAGTGCTTCCACATGCCTCCTGCGGCAGCCAAGCTGCGGCACTTGCTTCTTTTCCTTTGCTGCTGAGTTTTGTCTCAGTTGCCCTCCCCCATGTATTTCACAATCTCGCACATTCTTTCATGCACAGTTCATCTCCGCGATGAAACCTTGCCAACCTAAAATCATCCAGACTGCCTTTAAGCTCTGTGCAGCTTTCCCCATGAGACCAGTTTGTGATCAGATCCTTAAGTTCATATGCTCATTTACCTTTATTTGTAGGTGGAATAATTCATATTTACCTCTGTTTTGGAAAAGTGTGGAAGTATTTTTTTCTCATTATTATTCTTAGAAAAAATTGTGTAACAGAGATTCTACTCACTTCTACCTTTCTCATAATACAAACTATAAATTCTTGGAGCTACATATGGTCATGCAACCACATTCTGACTAGGGACATACATATAAGCAGGAGAACTGTAACTTACTTCTGGAAAGCTAATGTTTTCAGTGATTATATAACTGATCTTTAAGTCATACAGCTAGTAACTGGTCAAGCTACAATTAGAACCTGTGTCACTTTGACTAAAACACAGAAGTATAATGGTGGAGATGTACCCTTTTTTCCACTTTTCTGCTGGCTGGAGTGAGTATGTGATCCTGGGACTGAAGTAGCTTTTTGGATCACGAGGTGTAAGTGGCATCTGGAGGCTGGCAGAGTCACAGGATCAAAGGGACTTCTGACATTGGGGAACTCACAGTGCCAGCCCTGATCACCTTATGATTACATAAAAGAAACAGTCTTCTGTTTCATTTAAACAGTGCTATTTTGGTTTTCTATTATTGGCAGCATAGAAATAAAGTATCCCTATATTCATAGAAGTTTTGTTCATATTGTAATTTCTTAATCAGTGATCTAAAAATTACAGCACATTTTGGATATCCGCAAAGTACTTAAACCTTTACATGGACTCTTAACCCTTGAAGGGGAAAATAAACAGATTTAGAATAAATAATTTTGGTGGGTATCAGGAACACATTACCTTTTATGTTATTTTAATTTTCATATATAAATACTGCAATTTTTAAACAAAATTGCGAACTACTATAGGGCCAGTTCTATACCTCAACACATCCCTTTAGCACATAGCACATGCCCAGAAAATACTATTAGATGATCAATTTTGGTTGCTGAGTATTTTCATATATAATAATTCATGTACTTTGTTTTACTTATTTTTTTTGCAAAAATTCATTTGACATATAGTTTATATTTCTTACATACCACTACTTCATTACCTTTATTAACTTAGTTTTTGATAATTCTCATAGGGAAAAATTATACAAAAAACTTAATATATTTTGTACTCTCTTTAGTTCTTTGGGGGGTTATATTTTCCTTTTCTATCTGGCATATTTAGCACAACATTTTTGAGGGTTATCCATACTGCTGCATACATCAGAATTTTATTAAAGCTGACAAACATTCCATTGTAGTATAACCCAATTGTGTTTATTGTTTTAAACACTGGTGGCCATTTAGGTTGTTTCCACCTTTTGGGAATTGAATAATGTTGATTTTAACATGGATGTCCCTGCCTTCTTTTGGGCACATACTCAGAAATGAAATTTTGGGATCATATGAGACTTACATGTTTAATATTTTTAGGAACTCTTACTGTGCACCATTTCATATCCTCACCAGCAATACACTAGGTTTGCCATTTCTCCACATCCTTGCCAATCCTTTTTTTAAAGATTTATTTATTTATGCATTCAAGAACTGGGTACAGTAGATGAGAAATGAAATCTCATTGTGGTTTTGGTCTCCATATCTCTAGTTGCTAGTGAAGTTGAGCATCTTTCAACAGAATAAGCATATGCTTATTGACCAATTGTTTATCTTCTTTGGAGAAATGTCTGTTCAAGTCTTATGCCCATTTAAACAACATATGTTGCTTTTTTTTTCTTGTGGAGTATTTAGAATTGTTTATATATTTTGGAT
The DNA here is from genome assembly GCF_000260355.1 of Condylura cristata. Classification (NCBI taxonomy): domain Eukaryota; kingdom Metazoa; phylum Chordata; class Mammalia; order Eulipotyphla; family Talpidae; genus Condylura; species Condylura cristata. The sequence continues at coordinate 26,673,587 of NW_004567110.1, forward strand.
ATTAAACCTTTATCAATATGTTTTGCAAAAATTTCCTCACATTTTTAGTTGTCTTTTTACTTTTTTTTTCTGATGATTTTTACTATTAAGTTCTGTTTCTGAAAACATCTGATTTATTTTTGGTTATTTCTGTATGCTTAGTCTACCTGAGTCTTTATAATATCTATCATACTATTTGCCAAACTTTGTAGTTATTTATGAAAACACTAGTGTCGCCAGTTTTTTAATAGAATCCTTTAGTATGCAATTTGCATTAAGCCCAATATGTTTTTTCTTTTGCTGCTCATGCTTTTGATGACATAGCTAATAATACATTACCAAATCCAAGGTTTTACAGGCTTATCCTTATGTTTTTTTCTAATTATTTTATGGCTATATATCTTATATTTAGATTTCTGATCCATTTTGAGATAATTTATACATGCACAATGTGATAAGGATATAGCTTGACTATTGTGGGTATGTATTTTCAATTTTCCTAACACCATTTGTTGAAGAGTGCCCTTTTCCCACTGAATGGTTTGGCACCTTTTGAAAGTCCCTTGACATATTTCTGAACTCATTATTCTATTCCAGTGGTCTATATACCTGTCTTTATACCAGGGAAGTTTTTTAGGTGTGTTTTTTATTTTTGATGAACGTAACATTTTAATATCAAGTTTTATGCTTGAAGTGGCTATATGCAATTCCTAACATTTTTAAAAATGGTAACCTTTAAGGATTCTTAAATAATTTATATTGGTGAGAAAATTTACCACCCAATAGTTTTGAAATTTTGTAGACTACTTTCTGTAACTATTCAAAACTGCAAGAATTGAAATTAAACTTAAAATGTGATAGTTTTTTCTTTTTTCAAGACAAATATGTTAACATTTCTTAGGTAGGACAAATTTACAAATAAAATGTTTTGTGTAAAATATTTCAAAATAATAAAAACTATATTGAAGTTTATGCATATATTTACCAAGTGATTCCCTTGTATCTAGCTTGGATATTACTGCAAGGATCCATTAATTGCCAACAGACAATTATATTTATTTCTATATTATTGTTCACTTTTGTACAATGTTTGATTTTTTCTCTCTCAGGTGTTGTCCCCATGAAATTACCACCAAGACACCCGTGAATCATCACCATAGACTCTGTGCTCATCCATCCTGTTCTGGTCTTTTTCTTTCCCTCTCCCCTGAAGAATGTCTACAATTTATAGTGTGACTGCTAGTTTTTTCTTGTCTTTTTCTTACCCCTTGTATGGTTTCCCTATGTTCCTCTTATAAGTGAAATTATCCAATCCTTTTCTTTATCCTTGTGACTTATTTCAGTGTGCATAATCCCTTCCAGTTCTATCTATGTTGTTGCAAATGCCATAAATTTGTCTTTTTGATTGCTGAGTAGTATTCCACTGGATATATATTCCACATCTTTTTGATCCAGTTATCTGTTTTTAGACATTTAGGTTGTTTACAAATCTTAGCTATTGTGAATAGTGCTATGATGAACATAGGAGCACAAGTATCTTTTTAAATTAATGTTTTTGTGTCCATTGGGTAGATTCCTAGGAGTGGAATTTATGGTATCCACTTTTAGTAATTTGAGGGTCCTCCTAACATTTACCATAGTGGTTAGACCAGTTTTCATGTCCACCTTTCCTCCACATCCTTGGCAGCATTTGTTGTTTAGATTTTTTAATGTGGGCCATTCTTACTGGTATGAGTTGACAGGTCGCTGTGGTTTTGATTTGCATTTCCCTAATTATAAGTGGTGTTGAGCATTTTTTTCATGTGCCTGTTGGCCATCTGCACATCCTTTTTGGAATAATGTCTTTTTAGCTCTTCTGCCCACTGTTTGACTGTATTCTTTATTTTGTTTTTGTTGAGTCATGTAAGCTCTTTATAAATCTTTGATACCAAGTCTCTTATCAGTCTTTTGCGGCATGGGAAAAAAAGTAATTTTTCCCAATCTGGGGGTGTCTCTTCATCTTGGTTATTATCTCTCTTGTTTCACAGAAGCTTTTTAGTTTGATGTAGTCCCAGCTGTTATCTTTCCCTTTATTTTATATGTTTTGGAGGATGAGTCTTTAAAGATGTTTCAGACATGCATGTCATAGAATGTTTTCTTGTATGTATTGTTTGGTTTCAGGTCTTACATTCAGCAGACAGAAGTAATATATATGAGTAAGCCATCAACTCTAGCCTTCTGGGATCTCCCTTATTCTTTTTCTCTAAGCTGCCAGCATTTATATGGCTATGTAGTGTCCTCTTGGACTTCTCAGCTAGAAACTCCTTTGGCACTTCATAGGGCAGTGTTAACGTTCTACCGCTAACTAGTAAGTCCATACCCAGGAGCTCAATCAGCTTCTGTGCTGTGTATACTCAAGAGGAGTAATAGGTGTGGGATGTGGCTTATTTATTTTATTTCCTCTTCCTTTTTTATAAGGTTGCCTCTGTGTATCTTGGATCTTTAGATACTACAGTTAGTGACTACCATCTGACTTGAGGGTCAGAAAAATTATTTTTAAGCAAAAAAAAAAAAAGGCCCATCATAATTAGCAAGCACATTTTGCTTAACTCTCTTTCAAGAGGAAATTTGAGAAGTTGGAGTAAGAATGGAAAAGCTGACTTCACTTTCATAGATATGCACCTGTAACACATGAACAGACAGGTTCCAAGAACATACTCAATTCTGAAAAAATGTTTTTACCTTCCATTGCATCATTTTGCAGAGACTCTATGTTGCAAATTTTTGCAGTCAGCTTCATGTAGTGATGTAATGGAGAAGCTGATTGTAACTTGTTTTTCTTCTTGATTACATCATTAACCAACAACAGTTTATTGGTTATTTAGAAGATATTAAACACAAATATGGATACTTATTTCATTTAAAAATGGCCATGTGACTGGAGTGTGGAGACCTGTGGAAAATAACTGAGCACCTTCTCCTTTGGATCAAGTCCTTAAATTTTTTTTAATTAAAAGTCTTTAAGAATAAAGAGCTTAGCAGATCCTCATTAGTTCATAAGATTGTGTTGTTACCGGTATGAACATACTGAACTAGAAACTACAGTGGGAAATGTGCTTATTCATTTAGAGAAGTGCAGGCCTTTCCATTAAAGTACTACAAAGCTAAATGGAGAGCACATGGAGACTATATTTCCATTGCAGAACTTCCTTCTCTTCAGCAGAAACACTGATGTTTATTCTTGGTGGAAATTAAAGAAATAATTTCCGCAAAGAAATACAGATTTTTTAACTATTTGGATAGTACTTTCAGTGTCCATGTTTCTAAGTACAAACCAAGAATGTGCTCTATTAGCGTGGTTAGACTCCAGGGGGACTCTTGAGGGTAGAGCAAATTCCCTCCCCCACGGTTAGAACAGTGCTACTTGAGTAGGGTCTGAGGATTGATAATCACCAGAGAACACTTACGAGTCCAGCCCACATAAGTTCAGGAATCAAGAGTTAAATGTTTAGAAACCTTATGGCAATTTAATGGACTATGTGTCTACCTATTGAATTTAATAATAAAAAGTTGGGTTTGTATATGTATGTGTTTTATTTCACTTTTTAGTAACTCATTCCTATTGTTACATATAAAAATTCTCTGTCTGAAATGAATCAGGGAAAGAAGCAAATGGAACAGGTATTCCAAACCATGTAATTTAGAAAGCATGGAGTTAGACTCTCCTAGAAGTGAAGGTTCTGGAAATGAGCATATAAATTTGAGGGTTATCTAGACATTTCTGACAATGGGGCTGGCCAAACACTAGGTGATTATCTAGGTCTCAAATATGCATTCTGTAATGTCAAAAACCACAGTGCATGTTTTAGAAAAACTAAAACTCCTTTACTTCCTTTAACATGACAATTGTGTTATAAATGAAAATAAAATACTTACCCTGTCCAGCTACGGATTTTTGAACGTGAGCCTGTAGTGTGAAATTTGGTCACCCTTATTGTAACACAATGCCTTCTACCTAGGAGATATTAAACACATTCATTGAATTCAGTTTATTTTCACTAAGAGTTAGCAGAAATTAGGCAGTTCACTAAACAAAGCCCCCAAAATTAACTTCGAAAGGCAAAATGTGAATGTTGTTGACTGTATATAACCTCCAATGACTGCTCCAAAACTCACTCCAAAAAATACAAGGCAAATTGTCATTGCCTGTTCTGTTTAATTAGGGCTTCACTACGAAGAAATTTTTTTTCTAGTTACTAAGGGGCACTATGAAGGTGGTAGATATATGAGGTCCTATTATTGTTTTATTCAGTTGAGATTGTAGTAAACAAAATTCTTGTTGTTCTAATCAGTTCCAACTTTTAGTAATCTCCTTGATATAAATGTTCGAAGTGGTTGCTTAAAGCTACTCCTATACTGCAATTAAAGAAATTACCTTGAAAATCGATTTTCCAAAGTAGGTGTTAATATAATATGTTTTTTCTTATATTTCAATACCACATTTCAGGTTTTTTTTTTTAAAATTGGCAAGTATAAGAAGAAAATATTCAGCCATATGGAAATAATAGCATTGTGTCATATTGTCAACTTTCATGTTAGATTTGTGAAATTGAAATATAATTATGAATAACAAAATAAACACATGTACTGTAAGATAGTATGCCATGATGTATTTTTGACACAATGGAAACAATTACTAATAAAATAAGGTGTTGTATTTGGAAGAAAGAATTAGTTCTTGGCAGTGGCTTTTCAATTTTGTCAATTTGAAAACTGACATTATTGGTGGAAGAGATAGTTATGGAAAAAATGCATACAATCTTTATGGTTAGGACATATGCATTGTCAAAGCTCTTCATGTAAAAGTTAAGCAGACCTCAGGTTACTAAAACTTCTCATTTCTCAGAGGGAGGCAATAGAATATTTTCTTCACTTAGCTTATCACTTTTATTTGGCAGTTTATGAAATCTACATTCTGAATTTCCTTTTATCCTAAAGACTGGTTCTCTCTTGATAGATTGTACCTTTGTTTTTAGAGAACATAAATTTTAGTATGTGGGAAAGCTTCATTAGGACATTTTGTATTTGACAGGTTTTCCTTTATTTAAGCATTGTGTTTTATTTTCATGTATGCTGTTTTCCAGGTTAGCACAGTAGCACTGTCTTTTAAGATCATGCAACTATTTTCTTAGTTATTCCAACCAGAGATTGTTCATAGAGGATTCAGTGTCCATCAATTGAAAGAATTTGGAGATGTACTGTATAATCTCTTGATAACAGAATTAGAGAATAATATTGGTATATATTAAAAAGCATATTAAGCTTATGTTTTGTTTTTTATAGGAAGATTCTTTGGCCACAGATGGTATCCTTGTGGACTACTTTAATGAATTCCTAAGTCTTCCAGTAAGTACATTATTATGTTCTTTTGACTGTATTATAAAAGGTAAAATACTGTATTCACTGGATTATCTTGTGAGATAAATTTATTAGATACAATATTTTTTGAAATATTATTAAAACATGGAGGTAAAGTTTGTGTCTTGGGGTCAATCATTTGGAGTTGACTCATATTTAGTAACCTCATTGAAGAAAACTGGATTTTTCTAACTATCAAAAGCAATCTGTGAAAAATAGATATGGTTCTATTTGGCACCCATGCAGGCTTGCTTACATAGAAGTGATAGGACAGGATATCAAAAATTCAAGAAACTAAATTTCTTGCTTCTAAGCAATTATTGTCATCCTCTTAGGCAAATATTAAAGTGGAATTTGGGGTTTATGGCAACTAAACTTTTATAGCAAATCAGACAGAGATGGATGCCAAATTACAGAGTCTCAGTCTAGGGCAGTAATGACTGGCAGTGAGTTCAGAGAAACTTAAATGGGCACAAAAAACACTTACAGTGATGTAAGTAAGTAAAGTCAATCAGGAATGGCAGATAAGTAAAAATTAGATCAGAAAAGGTTTTTACAACTGTTATGAAAACGTTTTCATTGAGATATTTGCCGGGTGAGGCAAGGCTTGCATACACAGATGTGAAGAAGTACTCACAAAATTTGTATCGTATTGTAAACTGATGGTAAGTCAATAAAGTTTTAATGAAAAAATAATCAATCACTATATTATGTGTAGTTTGCCTATTGACATAGTCTTAATTTCTAATAACCACATAATATTTTATTGAATGGATGTACCATAATCTAATATATATTTTATATTACTTAATAACATGAACTTTATTATTTTTTTTTAAAGATTTATTTATTTATGCATACAGAACTGGGGTACAGGCCAGAGATGTGGAGGGTGAGAGGCTTCACCAGAGACACAGTGGGGAGCAGAACAGGCAGATCAACGAAGTACACTGCTGAGGGGAGCAGCGGGCGGGTCAGGAGAGGTCTGCCGCACCATGTGGTCACTCCGGGGCAGGCGGGAGTCGAACTCATGCGGAAGCCGTCTTAGATTCTCAGTGCTGTGCTTTAACCCGCTGCGCCACCAGGGAGGGCCATCATGAACTTTATTTTACTCAATTTTGTATCATCAAAAATAATGCTTTCAGAGACAGAAAATTGTTTAGTGGTTACTAGAATGGGAAGAATAGGGAATGGTTTTTAATGCATTTTTTGGAGTAATTAAAATGTTTTAAAATTAGGCAGTAGTGATGCCTGCACAACTCTGTGAAGGTACTAAAAATGTGTCATGAATTGTACACTGAAAGGGTGAATTGTGCTTCTAGAGAGCTGTTTGAATGAAAGAATGTATTAGATTGTCCATTGCTGGGAAGACATGACAAATATTGATGACAATGTGGAGAAAAGGGAAACCATGCACTGTTGATGGCAATACAAGTTGGTTCATCCCCTGTGCAAAGCAGTACAGAGGTCCCCAAATATATATTTACAAGGGAAAATGAGGAGGAATATAAAAAAGTCCTAAGTAATTTTCAAGGGAGTGCACCATAAAATGTGCTGTCTCAACGCTCAGTTAGTAAAAACGCCTTTTGAAGGAAAAATGCTGATGTCCTTTGTTGCCTAGGTCAGTTTGTGTGTGTGGATGGATCTGTGCGTGCATACTTGTTTGTTTGGGGATTTCTTTTTCCCCAAAAGAGTTTGTACTGCCTCCTCCCTTTGGCACAGCGAGGTCTCTGGAACTGTTCTGGGGTTGTTGTCTTTCCACATTCAGGTCTGAGCAACATTACAGGACACCCCAGTGGGTTCTGATTTGGTCCAACTCTTCAACATTCATAGTCCATTTGTATATTGTAAAAACCCAGCAGCATCACAGAATTGTCAGAATTTTGTTTTTCCAAATTGTGTAGTGTTTCATTTTGGCTCTGCATTCTGTAGTCTTTCTCCAAAAAATAGGGTTTTTTTATTTTGTAAAATTGAAGAAGAAAAATCTCTAAATTTGGTTTGATTTCAGTTTCTCAAGGTTTATATTTCATTATCTCAAAGTATGCGAGTATTGACTTTTTACTTGCTACAGAAAATAAATTTCCTTAACTTTCTTAAAAAACAAAACAAAAACAAAAACTTTTAAACTATAGAAGTCATATAAAAAGAGTATAGAAAATTTACCTGGTATTTCGAAAAATCCAGCTTAAGTCCTACTGATCAGTCAGAATGGACATTATCATTTTTGTATGCTTCCTTCAGGCATTAGGTAAATTGAGAGAGTGATTTCTGTTAACTCTCTCTGTGCAGTCATGCTTCATCTTACCCCAACAGATACCCTGAAGTTTAACCACCATCTGGGCCACTTCTTTTTTTTTTTCATCTCTCCAAATCCTTGCACTTACATTTTTCTCTCTCAGCTCCTCCTCACTCCATTTTGCCCTCCTGCCCTCCTTTTATCCATATTTAGTTACACACATTTATTTATTAAGTACCCATACTTCCTGGCACAAGATGGTATAAGGGAAAATGTTACAGATTTCATAAAAGAATGTGGGAGTAGAAGAAGGAATGATGGTTTTCTCAAATCAAGTTCCTAGCAAGAATGGGTTTACCTACCAATAAGTGTGTCAAATGAAAATCTCATTTTTGGTCACTTCCCTCTCTGCCTTTAGGTAGGGAAGCAATACACCTAACACATTATCTACTCAGACTCCTTTGTCTCCAATGCCCTTAACATCTGTGAAATTAGTTCGCAGTAGTTGAGTAGGTCCACTAACCACAGCCAGGAGTGCTTGGCTCTTAATAGCCTGCACATCGTAGTCCAAATTCCCTAGTGTAGAACTGACCACTGTGATTTGATGTCAACCTCTCGGTTTAAATCTAGCTCTGACTGCTTGCTCCACCCTGCAGACTCTCCTGCCTACCCTCCTCTACTCACCTTGACCATGTATATTCTTCCTTTGCTCATCTCCCAGTGTCATGGTTATATAGGGGTGGAACTGCCTTTGCTCACCTCTCTCCATGTGATCCTACATACACTCCTTAATTACTTAATTCTCAGTTTCTTAATCTGTGCCAACAATGTAAGTATCTACAGGACTATTATGAAATAAAACAGCACATATTGAGTGCCTGGCACAGAACTAGAACTTTTCTTGCCTTTTCCTTCACTAACTTGATTTTGTTATCTTTCATTCTTGAAACACGAGGGGCAGCCACTCTCTAATTAGATTGTAGATCATTGTCAACTTAGAAAAGTCTTCTCAGGCACACAAATCTGTCATTGGCTTTGACTTGTAAAAATTATTTTTCTCAGACACTTCGATGATCCATTGCAAATGAATGAGCATTTTTACAACGTAAGGTCACTCAGCTTGGAAGTGACAAGATCCACCCATGTCCATATGGCTCAAAAGTTGTCCTAGTCTACTGTAATGACTATAGAAGTGGCAGTAGAGGAATGAACTGATAATTTGGACAACAGAGACTGTCTCATATTTAATATGGTAGTCTGAAATGTGCTAAAACAAACAAAGCTAATGTGTTTTTCAGGGGCATTCTTAGAAGTATAATTAAGGTCAAGAAAAATATTAGTCTGGAGCATAGAAGGCACTCAGTAAATTTTTTTTTTTTTTTGAGCCGGATTGAACTGTCAGACCACATGTGAGTGGTGTTTCTTTCTTGATGCTGTATGTTAAGAGTTGCTTTGCCAAACCAGACTTGGGAAGAAGACTCAGCCAGTGAATGTTCTGGAAACCACGTCAGATGGGGTTTGATTGAAAGAAGTGTGAGTGTGTTGCACCTGGCTTGGGAATGGAATTGGACTGGAATAGTTCTTTCCAGATATTTGAAGAGCTGATTGAGGAAGATGTGGGATCACATATTTCTGTGGAGTGAGAGTACAGCCTCAGAGTCAGCACTTACAAGGAACTTGTTTTTCCCTATTAGAAGAAGTTTAAAGTTTGTTTTCTAATAATAGAGAGGGCTGGCTGTGAAGGAGTAAACTCCCCATGACTGGAGGTATTTAAGTACAGGTTAGGAAGTCCTCTTTTGGGAACATCTTATAGGAAGTATATATATTAAGTGGGAAAGCAATCTTTTCCAACCAAAGAAAATTTCATTCATTCCTTTTTCTCTGTTTTATCTGAGGAACTACATTGAAAATTTTTGGGGGCCAACGATGGGTTTCTTTCTTCTCTATCTCAGAAAGCACCTTTAGGAGATTCTCTTTATTTTCATGTAAGAACATTGAAATAAACCTTGTAATCTTCTGTCTACCACCCTACCATCTCTACCCACTTTCCCTCAAGATCCCCAATAATCTAAGCCTGAGTGTATACATATAATATGTTTATGTAAAAGTGCCCTGAGATCATCTAGATTTCATCACATCTGTAGTGACATTGCTAAGGTCCCCTAACTGGATTATGGTAGAAATGGGCCGAGAAAGCAGGCTTTCTGTTTCTTATGCTGTGTCTTTCCATTACACCATTACATCCTTGGTACACACTGAGATTAGAAATTGATGGTTGGTAGCCTGCCTTCATGTTATTTTTTGATGAAGAGAATCCAGGACAGTTGCTGCTATTATAAATGATTATGGCACTTTCTGAATCCTAGCTTTCATAATTTCATTCTGTTTGTTCTGGGGCCAGGTCCACATTTAGATATTGTTTTCATTTGGTGTCTGGGAGGCTTTTTGCTGTCAACTCTTTATGGACAAGTGTTTGCTTATTAAGTTTTCTTCTGTACTATAGTGTGAAAAGTTGTTTTTTTTTTTTTCTTTTGGTTTTGTTTCGTGTGTTTTATGCTCAGTGACTGTTGTGGGATTGAATAGATGAGCCCACATACAGATTTAGGTTGGACCTCTGTGGGTGGCTTAGAATGTTTGTGACATTTATGGTTTGCAGAAGCTGAGGGGGTGGCCTGTTCTATACCCTCCTTGCGAGATAGGTATGTCATGTGTTTGCCAGACATAGCTTAGCTATGTGCTTTTGGAATTTTACCATAACTTCTTTTTTTTTTTTTTGGACTGATTCTCCACACTTTTTTTTTTTAAATCTGTAAACTATTATAATTTCTTTCAGCTTTATGAAGGGTTATATGTTAGATCGATTGTTGAGTAAGGAGAGAGAAAGAGAATATAGATTCGGGAAATGAGTGAGATGAAAGGGAATGATTGGCTTGGCTCTTCCCTGGCCATAATTTAAGCATGCGGAGAGTTGATGGAACTCTAGGTAGTATGCATAATTTAGCATTTTTACCTAAGGGAGGGGGTTGATAAGCCTTGTAATTCCAACATTAAGTGCTAAAATTACCTAATGTAACTCATTGTACTAATTAAGGATATTCTCTGTGCATTGTCTGTGGCACATTATCCCCCCATCTTATTGGTAAATATGTCCAATAAATAGTTTATGGGTAAACATCTAAAATGACAATAAAATTTAGATTAAAAGAGGTTGTTATTGGTAACTGACTTGTTATACTCAAGTAGTCAGATGTTTTTCATTCACTGACTAGGATGCATGTTTAAAATATAGCTTTGGAGCTCAATTAGTAGAGACAGAGTTGGAGCCGAGATGAACATGTATTAAATTAACCTAGTCATTAGTTTTTAATTTAAATACTGTTCAGCTAAATAATTTGGCACCCGATAAGTTTCAGTGGTGCTGGGCTGGCAGTTTAAGCACATCACTAATTATTCACAGGTTTTTTTTTTTTCCTCCTCTTTTCAAAGAAATGTGGAACCAGCAATTTATTGTGGTAAAAATATTTTCATGCACTTGCTTTTTCTGTGAAAATATTTTTCGCACATGGATGACTGGTACTACAAAGTTAGCTTTCACCACCTTCAGGTCAGTTCATTTTAGAACATTTGGAAACCGATACTCTTGAAATAGGAAAATTAAGTAAGGGAAAGAGCAGTCTGTAACAGTTTGTGGAGGATTGGGTTTGAGGCTCAAACAGAAGATTTTTTCCTGTCATATGATTAAAAGCTGAGTGTTCTCTAAATCAGCCTGCTCAGCTTTCTGGGGAAAAGACTTCCTACATCACTCATTTCTATCTCCCACACCTTTTATCATCAACATAAGCTAACCTTAAGGGGTAGATAAACCTAGAAATGGCAAAAACAAAGGACTTGATGTTTGAGCGAAATTCTCTTTTATGCAGACAACGGGTCTTTGGGACTGTAGGCAACAGGACCAAGACCAAGGGTCTTTCTTTTGTGTATTGAACATAGATGGTCAGCCTCTCCAGTCATATGAACACACATGATAGCAGACAGAATGAATGTGTGCTTGCAGGCTGTCTTAACCAGGAATCTCTCTCCCAGCTAAAAACTCTTCAGTGGTTCCCCCTCATTGTTAAGCACTGCTTCAGAAGCACATGAAGGCTTGTTAAGCCCCAAATACTCCCCCAAGGTTTCTGATTATAGGGAGAGTCTTGTAATTTGCATTTCTGATAGGTTCCTAGGTCTTGCTGCTGCAGCTGGTTCAGGGACTACTCACTGAGAACTACTAATTTGATAGAGTAACATACATCTGAAGAGGACTGATCCCACATCTCTGAGTCATATACAGTACTGTGAACTCTGGTTTCCTCAAATAAAAAAAATAAGATTTAAAAGAGATAAGTTGAGAATTATAGCATATGAGAGAAAGTGCTTGATGAACTAATTATCTGACTTTCTTTCCAGGCATGTATCCTGTTACCATAGCCTCAACTATTAAGCTTTAGCCATGTCAGACTTAAAGGTTCATCAATTAAATGATTCCCTTTTGTTTTGTGCTTCTGTATGGTGATACATTTGTTGTTTTTTTGGCTGTATTCCTTTCTTGCTCTGATCTACCTGATGAGAATGTCTGTTTATTTGTTATGAGCCAACTCTCTATATACATCTATTTTCGTTTATTGAAGATAGCTAATGAATCCTGTACCACCACTCTATTGTGTACATACTTCTATTGTAGTTTTTCTGTATTAAAACAGAATTGCAATGTTTGTTACCCATGCTCTGCTGAGTGAATAAGGGTGATTTGAAGACTGAGGGTGATTTTAATCTGTTTTACTAACCAAGACACACATATATCAACCTCTAAACTTTCCACTTTAGGAGAGAGTGAAATATAGATGAAAGAAAGCTGCCATTCTTATTTATCTTTTATCCTTCTAGCTATTTATAATGAATGTGGTCATCTGATGCTGAGGGTGCTAGAGACATGTATTTTTATATAATATGAGCTTTAAACATATATATATATATAATATGAGCTTTAAAGCCTACCACTTTATCTGGTCCCTACCTGAAGAATAAGTGACCTGCTCAATACCAGGGGGGAAGTGACTGTGATAAACATCTTGATAGAACAACTTGGTGCTTTATAGATGTTTTCAAAGATTTGAGAGAATAACTTTGACTAATTATGCACCACTTATACATTGATTGTAAGAGCCCATTTCCTCTTGTGTAATTAATCTTTATTGTCTCTGTATTTAAATATCTGCCTTCAAATAGTTGTTAGATGAAATGTGTTCACTAAAGGTTTGTTAATAAATGACCTAGGAAAAGTTTTGATTCCTTTAACAAGGAGAAGTTTTTTTGCTATTTTTAGAATCTTATAATCACATTACTATCAAACTTCTTTGGAGATTTACTCTAACTCATGGCTGTTTTTTTAATAATAGTTTATTTTTACATCACTTTGTGCACTTTCCCACCTCAGTTGTAATCCCTGGGGGTTTCCCATCACCAAATCACCTGTGTACCATCACCATAGTCCAGTGACTCATGGCTTTTTATATGGGAAAATAGTTATTTACTTTTGGGAAAAGATCTTTTTCAATGAAGATTTTTTTTTAAATAATAGAGGCATTTCATAAACACAATGAGTTTTCCTTCTTTTGTAAAGTAGATCTTTTTCACCAGTCTCTCTCCTTACTTTCCTGTGTTCACATACTTCAGTTTTTTTTCCCTCAGAATGTAAACACCACAACTCATTCCCCACTTAGCTCAGAATTCAAGTATTTTAATGAGTGCCTATGAGTGGCAGTACCTAAATTGCACATGACAATGTAGCTATAAAGGTATCTGCCCAATATGGTTTTTAGCTGTCCAGACTGTATTGCAGAGGTTAGAATGGGTCCTGAGTGAGCCAGCCTGGAGCATCCACTACAAGCCTGGCTGGACTTAGGCATAAATCCAGTCCTGGGCATAAAGCAATTTGTGGTCAAGTTCTGTAGTAAGCTTATTAGAGGACTTGCTATAAAACCATGAAGAGATCATGTAACAACAGCTGCAAAGTTTGGCTTTGTAAGTTGAAAATAAAAGTGCCAACTACCTGCCTTTAAACCAACCCTGGCCTCTTTGTGTGATCGGGACAGTAACCCATCCAGAGAGTTAATAGTTACACACTGAAGCCTGGTTCTGACAGCTCTGAGGTAATATCCAGACTTCCCAGAGCATGGGGATGGCTCTGCTGTGGGGTGTGAGTAGTCTGCCTAGCATCAAGAAGGTAGTTAGGTTATAATAGTTCTACCGTCTGTGAGGCAGTACAGTTAAGAAGGAGAAATATAATATTTGCAAGACCAAATAGATTTGTTTCTTTAGTCCTGATCTAGAACTTTGTAGTTCCAAGTCCATGGACAATCACTTAAACTTCCTGAGCATCATTTCCTGTAAATAGTCACCTCAAGATTATATGGAAAGATTCCAGATTTAAATGTGAAGTGTCCATCCCATGCCTAGCCCATGGCAGATGTTTAGTAAACATAGTTCTTATCACTCCTGTTATGTCTACCAACTGTACCTTAACTACTCTCTCCAAGCCGGAATGGCTAGTGAGGGTCTCTACATCATTTCTACTTTATTATCAGGAACTCCAGTTCAGAGAACTAAATAATTGATATTCTTTGCTTTGGCCTATCACAGCTTGATGTTCCTCTGGCTAGCAGATATTAGGGTAGGAGACAGAAAAAAGAAAGGAAAGCAGTAAATAGAGGGCAAGCTTGTTTTCTTACTCTGTGAGGACTCAGGGATAGAAGATATCATTTCCAGATGGCATTCTCATTATACTGCTCCATTTTCCCCATACCCAGGTAGTATTTGATGTTTGTTCTCTACCAAGTTTAATTTAACTCCTTTTCCCAAACAAATGAACTTGGCTTCTCATGTCAGCAGACTTATCTGTTTAGTTTAGTCATAGTTTAATTCAGTGATAATATTTAACTTCTAGGTAAGTGGTGCCCCTGTGAATTCTATGCTTGAAAGTTACATACAATATACAACCAATGAAATTTATTTTTTGCAGAAAAGTTAAATGTAATTTACTGCTAATTATTGTTACTTATCCCTTGACCTGTACTTGTCATTTGGAGGCAAAATCTTAGCCCTGAGAGCACTGGATTGTGGGCTGATACTCATATTGAATTCTGTCTTCTGTGCACTTGCAGTTTTGTAGAAGGGGAGACAACACAGACTTTACAGAGGTGGTGTTGTTCAGCATAAACACACCACACACACACGGGTATATGTATATATACATTGTGTTTCTCATTCTAGTTTTACTACGTCTTGCCATTTAATTATAGTACATCTAACAATCTCTTAGTAAAACTTGAAAGAATTAATGTTGTCCCTAGGACACTTACTGATCCAAGGGAAGAGCTAATGTCTTCCACATGACTAAACTATATACAACTTTACATGAGTAGGCAATTCACAGACGTTATCCTAAAATAAATTAACATTCGAAAATCAACCTGAATCTAGGTTTGTAGGGCAAAATGGGAAACGATAAAGCAATTTAACATTTACTTGTTAGGAAGATGGAGGTTTAGAACATGTTCGATGATTTACTCAGTGTCACAGAGCTACTTATTGGCAAGCTGGCATTCAACTCAGGATTTTCTGGCTGTTGTGTATTAACTGACTGACTTTACATAGAAGTTGGCAGCATTTAGTAATTACTGAGAAAAGCTCAGAAATGTTATTGTCTTTCACTATTTTTTGGTCACACTGAAAAGAATGGTGTTGAAATTGTCTTAAATGAAGAACACATTGTACTTAATTTTTTCCTCCTAGGCCAGGGAGACTTTAGCTTTCATAGTTCCTGGGGATGAAAGAGATAGCAGGAATGTTATTTCTTCTTCCTTTACTCACCCTTCCCTAGTAACCCATCTCCTTCTAGGATAACATTGCTTCATAGAGACTAGGTGTGTATTTCTTTCCAGTTCCAAAGAAGCATGGAGGTAAGTTGTTTATACTAAGGAAATCTGTCCATAACTTAGCCTGACAATTAACCTCATGAGATATGTCCTTTGAAAAGGAAGGATTCATTGGGCCCACTTACCTATAGTTGAAAGATTTCCAGGTCCTGAAATGGGAAAAGGGAGTAATTAAGAGCACAGAATGTTGTGTCTATGCATTTAAGTAAGTATCAAGTATTCTTGGAAGCAATGAGTTTCTGTTTGTTTGTTTTTTAATATTTTAGAACATAGTGCTATCAATTTATTTTGCAGACCTTTTCACAGGCACTTAGATTTAATGCAGATTATGGAGTTTTTGAAGTAGTTAACAATGCTCCACAACTTCTGGAAAAGCAACTGAAAAAAATTCTACAAAGCCAGCAACCTCGAAATCCCATTTATGATGTTGTGAGGAAAGGAAAAAATGATGTTAAAGTTCTCCAGATGAAGGCCCCCTATGAAGATGAGACCATAAATATCAATTATAATATTATGGTAAGAAAGTATTTTTGAGTTTATATCTTGCTAGGTAGGTAAAATATTGGGCCAGATTAACCTGAAGTTTCTCTGTATCTCTTATGTGTTAACATAGGAGTATATGTTTATACATATTTGTTAGTTTCTGTATCCTCTTATACATATCAAATATCATTTTTAGTCTAGCACTTTTACCATTGATGATTAGTGTGAGAAGGTTTATGTAATTCACTGTGAATATTTAGAATATCAGGTTAATTTGGGACAATATAAATACGTGTATCCTTTATAGTTTAATGCATTCTAGAAAATGTGATATACCACAAGTTTATTTCATTTGGGCTCTATCCTGTGAAGCAGTTGGGACTTGAGATTTCTGACCCTCAGTTTACATTGTCTAACTTCCTTGTCTCAAATCCCACTCTCAGCTTCCGCATGTTACCTCTGTACCATGAATAAAGAAACCACAACACAAACTCCTGTGTTCTAATATTGGTTTTTCAACTTATTGACTCTATGTTCTGGAATAAGTCATTTTGATGAACATCACTTTTGTTACTTCCCAAATGATGTCTTTACTACATACAACTTGTGTACTTGCATTCATTGTGTAACTCAAATGAAACTAGTACTGAATGCTTAACATTACTATTCTCCATTGGTTTAAAATGTGTAATAGATATAAGCTAAAATACGTCTAACCCCTAACATATAGACATCTGAAAGTTCTTCACTTCCTCTTTTATTGAATATAATATTTCTATTTTTCTCATTTCCTTCCATCAAATTCAATACATTAATAATAATACAATATTAAAATATAACTATGTTATAGTATTGTTTTGAGGCTAAATCAGGAACATTTTAAACCACATAGAGCAAAATAAATTGTTTATGACAATTTTTTTACTAGGTATGACAATGATATTTGTCGGTTATTTTCATTTTCATCTGTGAATAGAAATTTTCTACTTCATAGAGGTCTTCAAATCTAGCTGTTGCTAATAAAAAACTATTTAGGAACTTCTTAATTTGAGTTACAAGTTTTGACACAAGTTTCTCAAACAGATCTACTGGGTGACCTTATTTGCTATGTCTGAATTACAATTAATTAAATATCCACCTTGAAAACAGTAAGGTAGTAATTGAAACATTTTTAAAAAAGAGGTACAAATAATACAATGATAGTTGAGTAAAAGGGAAAAAAGTACACAAACCAAAAATAGACAGTGAGGGGAGAAGGAACAAAGAATATATAGAACAAATAAAAGTACAAGATGATAGATTTTAAGCAAACCATATCATAGCACATTAATAACATACATAAGTAATTACATAAAATTTGAATAACCTAAACACTCCTATTAAAAATCAGAGTGAGACCCAACTACTTTTTGTCTACAAGAAACCTACCTTAAATAGAATACATAAATAAGTTTAAAAGTGAAAAAAAAAAAAAGGAGAAAAGCTATGCCATACAATTACAGACTTAAAGTTTAGTGGTAATGTTAATATCAGACAATAAAGACTTCAGAATTAGGACTCTTGCTATGGATAGCGGCATTTTACCTCATGAGAAAAGAGTCAGTTCACCAAGAAAGCATACTAACTCTTAATATGCAAGGATGACACAACTTCAGAAAACATGAAACTAAAACTGACAGCATTGAAAGGGGACGTGGACAAATCTAGTTTTAGTTGAGACTTAGCATTGTTCTCCCATTAATGTATAAGAAAAATAGAAAATCAAAAGGAAAAATATAGAACTGAACATTAGTGCCCTAGTCGAGTGACCTGATGCTTATCGATGACTTCACAACAGCAGAGTACATTTTAAGTTTTTTCAAGTATATCTGAAATATTTCCCAAGTTAGATCACGTTCTAGGCCATAAAGCACATTTTGAAGTTTCAATTTTGATTTTATTCTTTTAAAACTATTTTCTTTCATTTAAATTTTTGGTCAGTTGCAAAAATATTCAAAAGAGGCTACATTATAAGTGAACTGTTTCTGAGGTAAATAATGCATAAGTTGATTTTGTTTGACATGCCTAGTCCTGCAATCTTGTAGAATTCTGCAAGTGTTATCTTGGTCTATACATGAAGCTTGATGTCTTTCTGAGATACCTTGACCGCATTGCTAATGAGAACTCAGGAGTCCCTGGTGATTCTCAGGATACTGAGTGCATGGAGGTGTGTTTGGAGTCTTCCTGCACAAAGTCTAATGTCCTCCAGATCTCATCAGAAATGAATGGAACAATCAGCAAGATGCTACTTCAGGTGCTGGCTGTGTCCAAAGTAAATTCTTTCTTTGCCCTGAAGGTCATCTTTGGTAAAGGCAAATGGGCCTTCCGTACTGAACAGGAATGAAGGCGTGTGGGGTCAGCTTTCCTGTCCTGGGAACCCCATTACTTCAGGCCTCACACCAGCAGTGTTGAGCTCAGGGTGTTCTTAAGAACAGGGGCTTGTCAGATGTTGGCAAAACAGTTGTGCGAGCCTTTGATTTTCTCAATGCTGTGAGTCTGGTCAATGCTGACTCCCAAATTAATCCCACAGTAAAGTTGGTGTTTTAGCAAGATACTCAGTGGAAGCCCAGAAATGCAGGCACATTTGCCTCCTAAGGTGAGTACATTATTTATTAGTATCATTTATTTAATGTCCAAGGTGCTGGCATTCTTTTGAATTCTGGAAAAAGTGAATCTGTGACAAAATAGAATTTTAAAAAATCCCTTAATATTTTTTAAAAGACAATTGATCATCTATACTGTCTACTTTTCTAAACTTCCACTCTTTTCCTCTCTGATCTCACCCTGTGACCTCCAGTTAATGCTAATTTTTGTCTCCTGTGCCCTTATCGTTATGTTCTCTCCTTTGCTCTCTTCAACCTTCCTCTTCACAGCCTCACTAATCTTGCAGGTCAAAGAATGAGTGACATGTTCTAAGGGAGATCCTGATGTGCTTTCATGCCACATGGTCTCCCACACAAGCCTGAACTTATGGTATTGCCACTCTACTTTTTTGCTAAATGACTTACTTGCAAACTCCTCTCTTGTTAGGATAATGCCTGGGAATTTTAATGCCTGGACAAGCGTTCAGACATAACCATGGTGGCCCTAACTGTTTTTGTTGTGGTTAGCTCTTTTTCTGTTTGTGATAATTTTTAACCCAACTTATGATTGTGAAATGTTGAAACTGGCTGACATTTTTCCTTATTCCTTTGTTCAATAAGTTACCTGACTTTTCTGGATTCAATTTGTTCACCTGTAAAGTGGAGTTAGTAATTGATACAGGGGTGTTGAGAAAATTAAAGAAGTATCAGAAAACAAATTTGTAACCGGGACTCTGCTCTCTCTTGTACAAATAGAAGTTGGGGTCTGGGCTACTAGTAGTAGCTCATGACCATTGTGGCCCTAGTGGTCAGGCTTTAATTGTCCCAAAGTGCGGTCTTCTTTGACATTCCTTTTCTTTTTCTCTTGTCTTATAATAGTGTCTTAGCCGAGAACAAGGTATTAAATGGGTCAAAAAAGAAAGACTCCCAGCATTTTTGGAAAGTGATTGCTACTTTGAATACAGGTATTAATCATTAAAAACATTAACATAATGTTTTTAAATACCTATATGTTTAATCTAAAATAATTTTCTGTACTTTCTTACTGACATTTTCAACTTTTTTTTTTTTAAAGATTTATTTATGCATACAGAGCTGAGGTACAGGCCAGAGTTGCAGGGGGTGAGAGTATTCACCAGAGACAGAATGGGGAGCAGAATAGGTTGATTGATGAAGTACACTGCTGAGAGGAGCAGTGGGTGGGTTGGGAGAGGTCTGCCGTGCCATGTGGGTCACCTCAGGGGTGGGGATCAAACTTGCACTGAAGAGGCTGCAGCTCACTTGCAGTGCTGCATCCTAATCCATTGTGCACCAGGGAGGGCCCACTTTTTTAACGCATTTGATTTTAGATCCCACTTGCTATAGGTGATAGTACATTGGTATAAATCATATAATTTTCTAAAGAGATGTCACAAAAACAGTACTTAGTAAATGCACTTCAGTTGTGCTTCTTTGATTATTGTAAATTTAAAATTGTGATAATGATATGTATATGCAGGGTGTTAAAAATGGGTATATGTGTCATTTAAAAAAAGGAACAGTGTAGCATGGGGCCAATTTTTTCTTTTATATTCTCCAACAAGTGTTAAGTACCTAAACATTCTGAAATTTTACTAAAAATGTTGATCATTGCTTTGAATAAGCACTTCAAATATAAAAAATAATCAAACAATAATTATTAATTGGTGGTACTTTAAATGAAGCATGAAGTTTAGCAGATCCTAAGAGAAATAGCATGCATTAGGAGGGGAGATTGGCTTGGATATAATAAAATTCCAGGGTTACTTTTTTTCTAGTTCTATCATGTTTGAAAACTTATTTCCAGTTTATTTTTTTCTAAAAATGCAGGTTAGCTAAACTGGTCTCACAAGTCAGATGGAGCGAATCAGGCATGACTGTCACAGTAGGTACAGATATTTCTCCCTGGGTCCTGAGAAAACCACCCACTCCACCGCCTCCTGTTACTGAAGAAGACAATACTGTCATTATGAAAAAGTTCTACATTTCTCTTGGTGAGGTAAAAATATGAGTGTTTCTTTGTGATGTGGCACTTCAGTAAAACTTGTTTTAGGCCTGAATTTCATTTGTACCACTTGAACAGAGAAAATGATTTCAAGTACTTCTAAAGTAGATGTGGCAGAAATTTGTGTGTATTTATGCTGACGCATTTGCTTTGCACTCTTTCATTTCAAATGTAATTAGAATTATTATTGTCATGTGCATGAAGGAACAAATACAAAATTGAAGGACATAAATACCTAGGAGGCAAGGGTAACTTGAATTATAACTATGGTTTTCATTGTTCATTCCAAAATGTTTGTTTGGATTCTGTAATTTTTATACTAAACAATGATAAAGTGGATCTTCTCCCTATTTTAAGATTTTTCCTCAGTTAAATGCATGACTGTTTATCCAAATTTGGGGAAATGTTGGGTTGTTGAGAGCATTTGAATGCCCTTATTGGATGAATGCATGTGAGTGCTCTAACCTAGAATCAGATTTATTTTGGAAAGTCATAGGTAGTGAAAACTGTTAGCTCTTTTCTAATTTTCAGCTCTTCTCTCTGAGAACACACTTCCAATACTCAATTCAAAATCAAGAATGACAACTATGTGGCCCATGTGTTGCTGTTCTCCCAGTTTCCATTCATTTCCATTCATGACAGACATTGCTAATCAATTGTGGCAATTCTCCCCCCCCCCCTCCCAGCAGTACTCGGTTCCAAATTCTTTTCAACATAGCACTTTAGGCAGGCTTCTGCAATTGATCAAAGATGGCATACAAGTGGAAAGCCATTTGCCATCTTTGTTGGGATGGGTAGACTTTCTGTTACTTGAACATTTGTTTTTACGTGTAGCTTATGTTTAACTTTGTAGTTTGGCATTTCTATCAGTCATATTTGTCAAAACTGTTTAAAATTATCCTAGTCCCATTATCTCCCCTGAATAATGCTTAGGCGCTTACCCTAACCATTCTTTTCTTTTATCCTTATTTTTAAAGTAATTTTTCCTTGTCTATTATAGAAATGCTAGGAATATCATGAAAATATGTACTGATAGTAGAAGTTAATCAACTTGCAAAAGGAAGAGTAAATCTAAGAGAATAACTTCTGATGCCTCACATGTAAATTAAGTCAAATAGAAGACAGTAAACCTAGTTTACTAGTTTACAAGCTAGTTTACTTTTACCTTCTACTGTGATGAAAAGTTTACTTCCATGTTGATTGAAAAAGCCTGATTCCTTCCAGCTTGATTAATACTGCTATACTATCTTTTTAATTACTTTTTAACTTAGAGGATTCAAAGTTCTTCACACTCAAGTCATTTAAACTATGACTAAACTTAGAGGTCAATCTTTATGACAATTGGTAACATTTCTTTGAATCTTAGGATGCTATCTGGAACAGTCATGCAATAAGTACATGTTGAATGAATATATAGTTGTTATAAATGACTTGTTTTTAAAGGGAGGAAAAGAGGGAACAAAAGGTCTTTCAAAGCTCCACCAGGAAGCCTTACCTCTAAGAAGTCCAATGCCCCCACACACGGCACCTCATCCTCCCTCTTGTGTTTGTTCTCACTGTGTGACCTGACTTGCCATGCTAATTCTGCAAGGAATATCTGGTGGTCATATCTATTCCATTTGAAAATATGAGCCCTGCTTTTTCTATCCATTTACCTTCAGCTAAGGACCAGTCAGCTGACTCAGTTGGAGAGAGGGAAAATGAGAAATAAGAGTAATGGTGGCCATTACCTTTCTTGCTTACTTGAACAGCTTGGACCCTCATAGAGAAGTAAGGGAGGACATTACTGAGAGAAGCAAGCAGATGAATTTTTTTAGGAGAACTGAGATGGGAGTTTCTGAGGACTGGGGTTCTAGAAGCCGAGGATCAGTTTGGAAATTGGGTCTGCTGGCTGAAGGGTACACAGAATGAAGGAAAATTTGAAGTCAACATTCAGTGTCAGTCTTCAGGAAGTGAAGACTGAATCTAAGACAAAGGGGCAGTTGTTTCAGAGAGGTTTCCTGCCAGTGCTATGGGGAATAAGTCTTTGTCATTAGAGAAGAATTTTCAAAAACACTGAGTCAGGTAAGACAGAATTGGGACCATGAAATAATTGGGAAAATTGTAAATAGGAGCAACTGACAAAAGATACAAGGACCTTTGAGCCGTAGTGATTCAAGTTAGAGTTAGATGACATGAATTGGTAGTGAATCCAGGAAATAGGGTTTCATGCTTTTGGTGAAAGAAAGGAGAATTTTTTTTCCTTTGGTCATCTAAAATGAAAAGAATATGAGCTGAAAGTTTCTTCCCATTATTCTATTACCTAATGGATTTTTCTGTGTACAACATTCTTTTCTTTCATGGCATAATTTTTCCTTTTATTTATTATACTAAACAAATTGAATACTATCATAATGATTTCTCCAGGTTTGGATGAATACTGCTCATTTTATGTCAAACAAATGTGTTCTTTTCTTCCTAGGCTTCCTATACACAAACAAAAGATTGGTTTACTTTAGCAAAACAATGTGAACAAACAGTAACAAATTTTTCATTACCTACTTGTGTATTCCATGACAAAAGTGACTCACCAGTTATTTCATCTGCTTCTGGTAAGCATAAAAGGACAAGAATGACCTCAGGACTGCTCGTGGAGTCTTTTGTTATTAATGTCTTAGTCTTATAGTAGTAGCTCTTCGTGGTTCGTGGTTGGGGAGAGAAAGTGATCTCCTACTGCTTGGTCTCTACTTCTTACTGTTTTTCTAGTAGTAAAGCAACTTAGTATAGTGAAAAGTTATGGGTTTAGAATTCAGCTCTTATTAACTTTGTGACTTTTCTAACTTATTTCACTTCTGGGAGCCATGTGTTTCTCACCCATAAGATTAGAATAATGATACATATTGAATATAAAGAAAATGCCCTGCCTACCGTTAGTAACTTAGTAGGTACCATTTACTATAGTATGAAAGTGATAGAACATTGGTAAAATCATTTAAATTTTCCAGAGATTTCATAGGAACAGTGCCTCATAAATGGACTTTAGTTGTCCTTCTTTGATCATTATTTTAAAAACTTACCTACTTGTGATAAATATGTTTTGCCCTTATTTCCTACCATTGTTCACAAATTTATATTATTGAGCCTTTGAAGTAAAGTGGGCACAGTCTTTCTTTTAAAAGTAATTAGACCCATTCTTGGGACTTGAATTTTCTTCTGTTTCTAAGTTCATACTATTTCGCAGCTTGAAAACCAGATACATGTCTACCATGGGGGACATTAGTGGATGATACACACTTTCCATAAAAAAATAGAAGAAATCATTCAGTAATAAGAGTCATTAACTTATGATATTGCTAGAGAGAGAAAAACAAAAACAAAAACATCTAGATGTGACTCTGGAGAGGGATTCAACAATTTACTAAAGTTCTTACCTAATTCCTTTGAAAAGTATAAACAACTTTTTGGAGACAATACATCTGTATTCTCTAGAATTGAATCTAAATCTATGTAAAGAGGAAATTAATCTCCATAAGTGAAAATAGCTGAAATTATAGGTTTCTTGCGATCTCCTCAACACAGTAAAATAGAAAATTGGAGAATAAATATAGTGCAGGTAATAACCTGGACATGAAAGAGTAGCAAGGGAGGTAGCGGAAATGACAGCTCACTTCCTCTTCCAGTTCTGTCTGTTGAATTTAAACAGTGTCCTTTTACTGGGTTATAAAAATCTGATCTGTCAGTATTGGGAAAATGTGATGTGTTTATTTTCATTAAAAACTCATGTGAAGCATTTCCAGTTCACTGGGATTTGAAATCTAACACTGAGAAAATGGTCATTGAGGGCGAGACATAGACAACAGGGTTTTCCTAACCCATAGTATTTCAGGGGTAAGTTTGCCATGTGAAATAAGAATACTTATAGCAGATATTTCACTGGATTCTGAAAAAAAGAGGAAATAGGAGCATAGACTGTATTTAGAAAAAAGTATTAAAACAACCCATGTGTATTGCACTTCATAGGTACTTAGGCTATTTTGTAATTTTAATGGTAGATTGTAGGATAGTAATTGAATCTTTCTAATAAAGTAGTAAATTTTTTAATTGCTAATATGACTCGAGTGTTACTCATCTGTAATCTGTAATTACCTATGGTAATTAATTTTGCTTTATCATCCAACATGAAATATTAAAATACCATCTAATATATGTGTTCTAAGAATTCTTTAAAAGATATGCCTTTATATATATATACATACACATGTATATATATGTATGTATATATATATATATATATATATATATATATATAAACATTTTATTTCAACCTGAAATACTGTCTTTTTGAAGAACAACTGTATTGGGGATGTCACATCCTAACATCCTATATTTAATTTCTCTAGTTTATCTGCCATTTTTACCCACTTCTGTGTCCAGGGAATAATTCCTGATGGCATTTTCCCCCCGACTGCTTCCAAATGTGGCTTTAGATGCCTCCTTAAATCACTAATTTGGATGGTTACTACCTGTGGTAAACTCATTTACCATTCTGACACTAACTTCTTGCTAATTAAAAAAATGTTTGTATCTATCATCTGATCTAGTAAACTTGTATGATTTAATGCAGAGAGTGTTATCTTTGATGATGGAGTTCATCCCAGGACAAAAAAAGGCCCAGCTAAAACACCTCGATTAATTTCTGAATTTGAAGAAGAAGAAGAAGGGTCTACATCTATACAAGACACTCCTTCTCAAGCTCTTCTAAGAATCTACCTTGAAACTCAACAGAATATTGAGGGAAGTTTGATATTGCATTTCTCAAATTGTGAAGAATTTTTAAGAAATTACATAATGTTTATTTTAAAGACAGCTGTTTATCAAGTTCTTGGAGAGCCATTTAAAGAAAGCCCAGATTTTATAAATTTTAACAACGTAACAGAAGTGGTGTTTGAAGAACGTTTTGAGCCCATCCCTTACACAAGTAATGTATTAAATGAAACAGCCCAAACCACAGAGAAAAAGTCAGATGAGCTGTTGGAACAAACAAGTTCAAAGAGTGAGAACATTGGAGCAGATATCAGGGCCCACTGGTGTGTTTCTCACCAAACTTACGATATTGGTAATAGAAAGCAGTTTGAAAGATTTAAGAAATTTATAAAAGGTACATTAGGAGAGAGATATTGGTGGCTATGGATGGATATTGAGCGGTTAAAAGTTCTTAAGGATCCTGGAAGACATCAAAGGTATTTCTATTTTTAATTTTTCAATAGTTTTAAAACCAATAATAGGATATTCATTTGGGCCATTTTTAGCACAGGTAGAAAACCTGAAATAAATATAAAAATGTAATTTATACTTCTACATGGATAAAATAATAATTAACTTATTTTATTATCATAAAGTTGATTTCATTAGGTCTGTGGTTTCATAGCATTTGGATACCAATAGTAGTGATGGTTTGAACTTGCACATTATTTCTTCATGTAGATTCTAAGTCTACTTTAACATTAATCATTCCATTTTATTTATTTTTTCATTCCATTTTATTTTATGACTTCCCAGTGATGTATTTGTAATTGCTTCCCTCTTAGAAGAACCTTTGTGACTACATAGGCCTATCTAGGGAACTCCTCTCAAAACTCTCATCACATCTGCAAAATCCCTTGTACCATGTGAGCCAACTTCATGGGGTCTGGAAACTAAGGCATGTAGATTATTGTTCAGGCTACTGAGATTATTCTCCCCATAACTGTGAGAAATATTATCTTCACATTGCTACCACTGTATATAGTTTATTACTGGTCTAAAACATTTTAGAAGGGAAAATATTTGACTAGTTGAATACTTTATCCATTTGTATGTATTCCGTTTCAGACACCTTGAGAAGATGAAAAGATGCTACCTCGTGAGCAGTGGAGATTGCTACCTTTCTGCAGAAATCTTATCAAAATTTAAATTGCTGGATGGATCTCAGTGGAATGAAGAACACTTAAAAAATATTCAATCTGAGGTTGTGAAACCCTTACTTCTGTATTGGTAAGAAAATAGTTATGAAAGTTATGTACTTTTACTTTTCTTATGTTTGTTATAATTTTTTGTTTTATTGATGTATACTTAAATTAAAAATTCTATTTTTGGCCTTCCTTAAATTTTCTTTCATTTAGATAATTTGGGTGTTTTGGAGGATTTGAAATCCATAGTAAGACTGGGCAGTACTTAAGCTCTGCTTTAACTGTGTGTATACCCAACACCTGACCATTTTCTCATCAATGTCTTATCACATTGTGTTTGTGACATATATGAACATATTTGTGTATGTACAGATAGCTAGAGTTGCAAACTTATCATCTCACTAAACAGCTTTTTTACTATAGGCCAAGTGCTGTGCTAAGGATACAGGGTAAAAAGACGCAGTCAAGTCCAGTGGTCATCATCATTGCATCCTTTCCATTATTTGTTGTGGTCACAATTTTCTATTTTAGCCTTTCTGATATGTGTATAGTGATCTCTCTTTATGGTCTAACATTACCATTTCCCAGTCATTAATGATGCTACCATGTTTTTTAAAAAAAAATTATTTATGCATACAGAACAGGGGTACAAGTCAAGAGGTGTAGGGGTGGTGAGAGGATTCACCAGAGACAGAGTGGGGAGCAGAAGAGGCTGACTGATGAAGTACAGTCAGCTGAGGGGAGCAGCGGGCAGGTCAGGAGAGGTCTGCAGCACCATGTGGTCACCTCCGGGGCAGGCATTGAACTCATGCTATAGTGGCTTTAGCTTCTTAGTGTTGTGCTTTAATCTGCTATGCCAACAGGGAGGGCTCAATGCTGACCATTTTTTAATGTATCTGTTGGCCATTTTCATATCCCCTTCAATGAAATATCTATTCATGTCTTTTGTCCATTTTCCAATTGTGTTGTTTTCTTTCATATTGTTTAACTTAAAGATTTTTTTTTTAAATATATTTGCGACATTGTTTTATCTGGTCATTAGTCAGATATGTAGTTTGCAAATATTTTCCTCCAGCCTTTAGCTTGTCTTTTCAAAGATAAGTTTTCCAAAGATCACTTTAAAGAGTCTTTCACAGATTGGTAAACACTTGGGGATTTGGGGGATGTGGTGCCATAAGGGAGAATACAATTTCCATGGCCTCCTAAGCAAACCTTGGCCTGTGCACCTCTTCCTTCTGGATGGTCCTTAGATTTACTCTTTCATAATAAATCAATAAACTAGATTAATCAAGTAAGGAAAAATATTGTGAAAAATGGGAGCCACGATCTGTAGAAATATGGGATATATAAATCTAGAAGTGAGCAGAGTGAATCCTCTGGAGGTGACCAGTACTGGAGGTGCAAATGGAAAACTCAACTTACACAATCTTAAGTTACCATGCTCAGTTATGAAGACTATTTCACTGCTAAACAGGCCGAACTAGACATTAGAAAATGATGAAGATAAGAAAAAAGCATGTATGGGTTTTTCCTTGGGAGGGTGGTATGTTGAAGGACTTGCTAAATAAACAGTTTTAGGTAAGTTTTACTCTAAACATGTCATTGGAATAAGGGCAATTTCCCCATGCCAAATGGTGCCTGTACCAATTACAAAGAATAAATAGAACTGTATCTGAAAGAGAAAAAAGGGGGAGTCTTTCTTAGAACAAAATTAAAACGTTTGACTAGGTCAAATTATTCAGTCCCCCCTTTTATGGATTATGCCTTTGGTGTCAAGCTTAAGAAAGAACTCTTGCCTAGCTCTGGATCCTCAAGAATCTTTCCCCTAATTTTTTATAAAAGCCTTGTTTTATGTTTTACATTTAAGTCTATGGTCCATTTAGAGCTAAATGTTGTACAAGGTGAGAGTTTAGGTGAAGATGGTTATCTTTGGCTTTTTTCCCCCCTTGCTTATGGATATTCAAATGCTTATCCTCATGTCCTTTGGGGCCCTCCCTGGTAGTGCAGTGGGTTAAAGCACAGCACTAAGAAGCTAAAGCCACTTCAGCATGAGTTCGACCCCTGGCCAGGGAGGTGACCCACATGGCACAGCAGACGTCTCCTGACCTACCTGCTGCTCCCCTCAGCAGTGTACTTTGTCAGTCAGCCTGTTCTGCTCCCGACTCTGTCTCTGGTGAATCTTCTTACCACTCCTGCACCTCTGGTCTGTACCCCAGTTCTGTATGCATAAATAAATAAATCTTTAAAAAAAAAACACTTTCCCCTTCTATGTTTTATATTAACATACAGTAATGTAAAATTGTATAAATTCAAAAACCACTATGACAATTAAACACTTAAAGTTCTATCACTTCTAAAAAAACTCTCATACTCTAGTGAATCCTCTCACCCCCCACACCTCTGGCCTGTACCCCAGTTCTTATATGCATAAGTACATCTAAAAAAAAAGTGTAGAGCCTACAAAATGTGCAGTATCCATGGCCACAATTGTCAGTTTTGCCATACACTTCTTAATTTCTACTCCTTTCTCTGCTGCCTAACCTTAATATGTCATTATACTCTGCCTCCACTCAAACCCTGGCAGTCATTGAACCATCATTGTCACCATAGATTGTCTTTTTGAGAATGTCATATAAATGAAATCATGTAATATGTGACCTTTTGAGACTTAACTTCAGTGGGTAAGCACAATGCCATTGAGGAAAATGCTTAATTGCATCGAAATTGTTACATATTCATTAAAAAAATTACATTTCTAGTAGTTCATTGCTGGTAAATAGAAATACAGTTGAATTTTGTGTGTGCTCATTCAGTATTAGAATATTTCCCCCTGATGTAATTTGTCTTTTATGAGTGGCATGATTTCAGGCAATAGCTGTATCACAGAAAACACATTTTTTTTTTTTTAGTTTAGGCAGCAGCAGAGAAAAAAGTAGAAATTACTTTTTTTTTTTAAGAAGCATATGGCAAAACTGACAGTTGTGGCGATAGATATTGCACATTTTGTAGGCTCTGAATTTTGAGGTGTTGGGGGTGAAGGATTAACTAGAGACAGAATAGGGGGCAGTGCAGGCAGATTGACTGAGGGGAGCAGCAGGCGAGCCAGGAGAGGTCTGCCACACTATGTAGGTCAGCCTCTGGCCAGGTATCAAACTCATGCTGCAGTGGCTGCAGATGGCTTCATGGTGCTGTGCTTTAACCTGTTAAGCCACAAGAGCCCTGTAAGCTATGGATTTTTTTTTTTAAGATTTTATTTTATTTGTACATACAGAACTGGGGTACAGGCCAGAGGCTCAGGGTTGGTGAGAGGCTTCACCAGAGACAGAGCGGGGAACAGAACAGGCAGATCAACGAGGTACACTGCTGAGGGGAGCAGCAGGTGGGTCAGGAGAGGTCTGCCACGCCATATGGTCACCTCCAGGGCAGGCAGGGATCGAACTCATGCCGAAGTGGCTTTAGCTTCTCAGTGCAGTGCTTTAACCCACTGCATCACCAGGGAGGGCCGGCTGTGGATTTTTGAGACTGACTTCCTGATTTTATCTGAAATTTGTTTTTGCTCTACTAGGGCACCAAGGTTCTGTGTTACTCATTCATGCTCAACAAAACATGCTAGTGCTAAACTGAAATTCTGGCATCTTCGTCAAGAGAAACCAAGGAAGGATATTGACCCTTTTCCACAAATGGCAACCCTCTTGCCTTTAAGACCTAAATCTTGTATTCCGCAGATATCTGAGATACAGGTAGGTTGTATGTTAATGCTTTGATATCTTTATTAAGTTTATAGTAAAATATCCATGTTTGGGGCATTGGGAGAGGGTATTGTTAATGTACATGCTGAAATTATGAAACAAGAAAACCTAGTCTGTTTTCCACCAGGTAGCCAAAGAGATTCTTTAAAAGTATATGATCGGCCCTCCTTGGTGGCGCAGCGGGTTAAAGCACAGCACTGAGAATCTAAAGCCGCTTCCGCATGAGTTTGATTCCCGCCTGCCCCAGAGGTGACCACATGGCACGGCAGACCTCTCCTGACCCGCCCGTTGCTCCCCTCAGCAGTGTACTTCGTCCATCTGCCTGTTCTGCTCCCCGCTCTGTCTCTGGTGAAGCCTCTCACTGCCCGAGCCTCTGGCCTGTACCCCAGTTCTGTATGCACAAATAAATAAAATCTTAAAAAAAAAGTATATGATCATAAAATAATAGTAATAATAAACAACTACATACCAGAGACATTTTACGGGGGTGCAGTGGGGAATGGGATCAAAAATAGGGTGTGGGGAGTGCACTGCTGTTCTATGGTGATGGCACACGGGTGATTTGGTGATGGGAAGCCCACGGGGATTACAAGTGAGCTGGAAAAAGGCACACAATGATGTACAAATAAACATATTATTTTTAAAAAGAGTATGTGATGATAGTATCTACTTGCTCAGAATTTTTAGTGGTCTCTTCTCTCTCTCATAAAGGTTTTACATAACTGTATAAACCTCTGCTAACCTCCTCACCTTAATTCTCACTGCTCTTCTCTACCTTACTCCCCTCTAGCTACACCAGCTTCTTTGCTGTTCCCCAGAAACACCAAGCAAATACCCAGAAGCACTGCACTTGCTGCTCCCTTCTCTTGAAGTGTCTTCAAGTAGCCACATGTCTTGGGCCCTCATGTACTATGTGTGCCCGCTCATTATCACTCAGGCTATCTTTGTCTCTGTTAGAAGCACACTGCACAGAACAACACAGATGCCTTCCAGCATTATCTATTGTCAGCTTTAATTTGCCTTGTTCTTTATGACCACATGATTTATCTTTTTAACATCTTTCACCTCTTGTTAGAATATAAGGGAATTTATTATCTGTTTATCACTAGTGCCTAGAACAGGGCCTGGAACATAATAGTTTGCTAGTTGCTATAAATTGAATGATTGAGAAATAACAATAACAGTAGTAGAGATAATAGGAATTCTTTTACAGTAATGATAAAAAAGATAAGGATGGGGGAAGAAAACTAGAAAACCTGCTTTGGCATAGAGATACAACTGTAGGTAAGACCTGGATTTAAGAAAATCTTTAAAATTAATCCTACTAGTCTTTAAATGTGTCATAGGATGTTAAGTGTTATGGGTCATAGCCAGTATAGCTTATTTTAAAAAGACAGGAATATGTGTAATATAGTTATTTAAAGTTTTACTACTACTGTGAGTATTTTAGAACTGGAGAGACCTTAACTCTAGAGAAAGAATAGAGCTACCCTGGAGCTTTTTTTTTTTTTTTTAAATAATATAATAGTTTATTTTTACATCATTTTGTACATTTTTTTCATCTCAATTGTAATCCCTGTGGGTTTTCCATCACCAAATCACCCATGTGCCATCACCATAGTCCAGTGCACTTCCCTCCGCCCACTGTTTTTGATCACATTCCCCATTCCACCCCCATAAAATGTCTCTGGTATATAGCTGTTCATTATTGTTATTTTCTCGCCTGGTCCATTATACTCCTACTATGAGTGAAACCATCTGGTATTTTTCTTTTTCTTTCTGGCTTATCTCACTAAACATGATCTTTTCCAGCTCCATCCATGTTGCTGCAAAAGACATGTGTTTTTTTTTTGGTTTGTTGAGTAATATTCCATTGTGTATATGTACCACATCTTTTTTATCCAGTCATCTACTTTTGGGCATTTGGGCTGCTTCCATGTTTTTAATTGTAAATAAAGCAGTAGTAAACATGGGAGTGCAGGTGTCTTTTTGAATCAGTGTTTTGTGTCTTTTGGGTAGATACCTAGGAGAGTGGGGTTACTGGGTCATAGGGAAGCGCAATATTAAATAGTTTGAGGAACCTCCAAACAGTTTTTCATCGTGGTTGTACTAGTTTGCATTCCCACTAGCAGTGCAGGAGAGTTTGTTTTTCTCCACATCCTCGCCGACATTTGTTGTTGCTAGTTGTTTTAAGGTGTGCCATTCTCACTGTACCCAGGAGCTTTTAATACCTACGGATGCTTGGGTCCCACGTTCCAAGATTCTGATTTAACTCATGTAGGATGGCACTCAGCATCACTCAAAAAAACAGGGGCTTGTTTAGATTCCTAAATGATTTGGGTGTGAGACACTGCTACTGACTGCTGGTTCTCCAGTGTCACCAAACGTGAATCACCTGTTGTTAAAACAGAGATGCCAGGACTACAAGTGGAATCTGGATTCAGAGGTCTGAAGGACTGGCTTTTCCAGCAAGCTTCCTCCCTAGTGGTGCCCTAGTTACTCTTCTGGGACTGCAATTTGAGTTATTCTCTCTTGGCACACGAATGGTTTCTTTTTCCTTTTTTAAAAAGATTTTATTTATTTATTTATTTATACAGAACTGGGGTACAGGCCAGAGATGCGGAGGGTGAGAGGTTTCACCAGAGACAGAGCGGGGAGCACAACAGGCAGATTGAGGAAGTACACTGCTGACGGGAGCAGCGGGTGGGTCAGGAGAGGTCTGTCTCGCCATGTGGATCTCCTCGGGGTCAGGCGGGGATCGAACTCATGTGGAAGTGGCCTTAAGCTTCTCAGTGCTGTGCTTTAACCTGCTGTGCCATTAGAGAGGGCCATGAATGGTTTCTTACTCATTTTTTTGACATTTCCTGACTTCTTTGCACCTTGCAGCTTTTTCTTTTTTTTTTTGTATGTCACTCCACTGACAAACCTAAACTTCTGTGGGACTCAGTTATCTAGTCACCTGATCACATGTAGACATTTGTACAAATAACATGTGTACAACATTGGTGAGGTAAGGGGTTAAGAAAAGGTAAGTTGTGTAGTTAAGGAAAGGAACTCGATTAAGAGAGAAATATCAAAAGAGCAGGGAAAGAAAGTGAATATTTTTAAGCCTGCCCATGACCTCCCATGTTATCATCATTTGGCTTCCTGAGAATCATCACCTTGTGCTGTCACTGGTTTTCCAGCTGAATAACTCATTCTGAGCTCATGCTGCCTCTCATGGCAAAAAACACTCTGAGGAGTGGCACTCAATTCTATTTTCTTTACTTTTCCCATTTTAAAAGGTAAGGCATAATTTATGTACAGTAAAATTCACCCTTTCAAGTTTATGGTTCAGTGAATTTTGACAAGTGTATATATTGTGTAACTAGCATTACAGTCATGAAATGGAACAGCTCCTTACTCGCCTCCCTCTTGTCAGTTTTCCCCCCAAGGTCTCCCCCCCTCCACCCCCATCTTCATTCTCCAGCTTTCATCTGAGCCAGAAAGTTTAAATACTTTTAGGCCCTTCTCTGTATTGAATTTCTCTGCTTTTTTTTTTAATATAAGACAACTTTTTATTTAAAACTCAATGTCTTAAAACTTAATGTCTTGACCACTTTCAAGTGTATTCTTCAGTATAAGTACATTTTTGCTGTTGTGAAACAGGTCTCCCAATTTTTATCTTGAAATATGAAACTCTGTACCCACTAAGTTATTCTTTCCCCCACTCCCAGGCAACATCATTCTTTATGTTTTGATGAATTTGATCACTTTGGTATGATATGCTTTTAGTAAGCTCAGCACCTTGTGGTCCCATTCATTTATTGGGTGCTGATTAATATCCTGCTGTCTTCTTCATTACTAAAGTAGAAGTAGAACCCTGAGACATAGGAGGTTACATGAATAACATACTTTGGTAATTAATTCTGTTTATACAATTCTTAAAACATACTGGTAGTTGTTAGGTACCTGGAGTACATATAGGATTTTGGTTTGTCCTGCACAATAAAACATCACACATTCCTTGATTTCTAGCAACAAATATGACATCCTAATGGTAACTGGCATATTATAAAGGTTTTAAAATTATGAAAATAATAAAACCACTGTAAATTTGGAAGCTGGAGAGACAAGTTACTTCTGATCTCATCTACTTCTAAGCAATGATTATTTTCTCTTAAGCATGAGAATTTTTAGTTTTCATACATTTATACTTTTGTATTCTGGTTATTTTAACTTTTTCTGCATTTTTCCATGTGTGTCATAATTTTCCTTGCTTTTAAGTTCTACATAATGTTCTTTATGTATATCCTACGCTCAAATAATTGTTTCTTGCTCCTCCACTTGTACATCTGGATTAAATTAACTTTTACATAAAATATTTTTTAAGTGGCATAATAGCCATGAAAATAAAATATCCAAAAGGTGAAAGAAATAGTTCTGTTAAGATACAGGTAGGTCTCTTCTTATGGTCCTACGATATTTTTACTTATCTTTTTTCCACCTGCCATCTTATCCCCACCCCACCACACACACATGTATGGAAACTAGCTGTACAACACATTCAGTAAAGGATAATGAAAAGCTTTTTTTTTTTTTAAGATTTATTATTTATGCAAACAGAACTAGGGTACAGACCAGAGGTGCAGGGGCAGTGAGAGGATTCACCAGCGACAGAGTAGGAAGCAGAACAGGCCAACTGATGAAGTACACTGCTGAGGGGAGCAGCAGATGGGTCAGGAGAAGTCTGCTGTGCCATGTGGGTCACCTCCCGGGCGGGGATCCAACTCATGCTGAACTCATGCTGAAGTGGCTTTAGCATCTTAATGCTATGCTTTAATCTGCTGCACTACCAGGGAGAGCCCGGATAATGAAAAGTTTTTACCATCTCCTTCCTCCAGAGTCTTCTTTCATAATGAAGGGAGTCCAGGATTACAAGTCTTTGGCCTTGCTTTTCTTAAAGTTAAATAACTGTTGGGTTTCAACCTGCTGTTTTCCTAAAATTGGAAGTTAAAGAAGAACATTTTTATTTTTAATTTTTTTTTTTTAAATTTATTTGGAGGCTAGGGTTTAGAATTTCAGTGCTCTGCAGCATGAGTTCAATTTCTGGCCAGGGAGCTGACCCACAGGGTGCAGGAGACCTCTCCTATCTCACCTGCTGCTCCCCTCAGCAGTGCATTTCAGTAGATTTGCTTGTTCTGTTCCCTACTCTGTCTCTGGTGAGTCCTTTTACCCTCGGGCCCCCACACTTCCTCTGGCTTATACCCCAGTTCTTTTGTGCATAAATAAAAATAAATCTTAATTTTTTTTTTACTTATTTATTTAGCAGTAGCATTGGTTTATAAAACCGTATGTGATTCAAAGGCATAGGATCACACCTCCGATCCACACCATACTCACAAAGGCTCTCTGAGCTCTCCACCATAATTCATAGTGCCTTCTCCCCATTTTCAGCCTCCCACCTTGTAACCTTAGTTCCACAGCCAGGTTTCTGTGGTTTGGTACTTTTATTTAAATGCAAAAGTTCTTCTTGTGAGTGGAATTGCTAGTAAGAGAGTATGTAAATTTTAGTTTGCTTTCCCAGAGATCCATTCTATGAAACAATTCACATTTCCACAACTAATGTGGGAGTGTGCCTTTCTACAGATTCATGAGAACAGTAGCTGTTGAAAGGAAAACATTTTAGTTTTACTGAGCAACCTAGTAGATGGTAACATGAAGCAAGGAATCCTGTACTCTAAAAATAATCTTTTGAGGTATATGTATAGAACTGTGCTTTATTCTCTGCCCTGTTGGTTCACATTGCTCATTATCCTCCTGCTTTTTAGAAAGAAGATACCAATTTGTTACAACATCCTAAATCTGCCAGGAGATCACCTAGAATAAAAACAGCAATTCAAAAACCTTGGAAGAGTGAGCTTTTACAGCCAATTTCTTCTAAGGATGATATGTATGAAAAAGGGTAGGTGCAAACTTTTTAATGTGCTTTTTGCTTAATGATGACTTTTTTTTTTTCACCTAGCATTTTTTTTTATTAAAAAGTTTATTTTTACATCATTTTTCACATTTTTTTTTTCATCTCAATTGTAATCCCCACGGGTTTCCCATCACCAAATCACCCCTGTGCCACCACCATAGT
>NW_004567110.1:26710200-26713417 GCF_000260355.1 Condylura cristata
CATCCGGTATTTTTCTTTCTCTTTCTGGCTTATCTCACTCAGCATGATCTTTTCCAGCTCCATCCAAGTTGCTGCGAAAGACATGTGTTTCTCTTTTTTGGTTGCTGAGTAATATTCCATTGTATATATGTACCACATCTTTCTAATCCAGTCAATGATGACATTTTTTAAGAAATTAAAAATTAAATAGAAATCATAAACACATTGTTTATATGTGTTCTTGTATTTGATAAGAAGTAGAAATTTATACTTCCCAAGGGGATTGCATCTGAGATGGAAAAATGCACAAAAATATGTAAAAATAAATTATTATAACATTTAAAAAATAAATAAATAAGGAATAGAACTCCAGAGAACTCCAGAAGTAGAACTTGGATCTCTGACCTCTCATGAACTGTACAATTGATAAAGGACCCTGAAAGATTGCCCACTCTTATTTCACTCTTGTCAATAAATTAATATTTCTCAAACTTGCAATCATAATACTAGCAATCATAATGGCATCATATTTATTCTTATATATTATTGTATAGTATATTATTGTGCTTACCTAAATATCAACATATATACCTTTTTCATTGTTATTTCAGATGGGATTATTTCATTCAGCCTGAAAAAATACCTTTGTTATTAACTTTGATGTGGGATCTGCTGGTGTATAATTCTTTGTTTAGTGATGTATCACTCCATTTTTAAGATAAAATGACGTAACATAAATGTCACCACCTTAATCACAGTCAGGTATACAATAAATTCAGTGGCTTTTAGGCTCCTCACAAAGTTGTGCAACCAAAGCACCATGAAATTCTAGAATTTTTCATTGCCCCAGAAGAAAGCCCATCTCATTAGAAATCATTCCTTCCCCTGATCCTTGAGATGAGTCATCTACTTGCTGTGCCTATGGGTTTGCCTATTCATACATTCTATATCAATCCTACACAGTGTGAATATGTGTATTTGTCATCATTCATGTAGCATAATGTTTTCAAAGTTCATCCCTGTTGTGGTCACCTTTATTTTTAAATATTTTCAGTAGCATAAGTTCTTTGTTGCATATACTAATAACTGTTCCTCTTTCCAGTGGAATAGTATTGCACAGGTTACTCTTTTTAGAAAATTACATATAGCGATTTGAGTCAGGACTACAATTGAAAGGCAATGGTGTTTTAAGAAAATATTTTTGTTCAAATTATCTAAGTATTTGGTTCTTTTTGAAGTTACTGTTACTGAAAATCTATTCTTGATTTCAGTTTTGGAATTCTCATTGCTAGTATATAAACAAAATTGATTTTGTATATTTATCTTGTGAACATACTGAACTTATTAGTTTTAGTAGTTTTTAAAAGATTCTTTAGAATTTTCTAAATCCAGGTGCATGTCAGATAAGAATAAAGATAGCCTTAGATCTTTTTCTTTCTCTCATAATACTATTTATTTCTTTTTCTTACCTAATTGCTCCGGCTAGAACGTCCAGTACAATCTTAAATAGGATATCTTCTTGGAGAGTGTCTGTTTTGTTCTTTTGTCCTTTTTTTTTTGATTGGATTGTTCTGTTTTTATAGAATTTTATGAGTTCTTACTGTATCTTTGGTATCAGTCCTTTGTCAGATGTATGATGTCTGTGCTGACTTCTTATCCTTTGCTATAAAAGCTCTACTAGTAAGGTTTTCAGGTCTATTTCTGAACAACGTAAGCCATAATTAGATATAGAGATGTTGTATCCTTCAGAGGAGGAGGTAAGTTCTGATTTTTTATATTACCATCATCAATCTGCTCCCTTAAAATATTTGTTGATCAGTAAGTTCTCATCTCTAATTTAGGTCAAGGTGCTTATCAGAAACTAACCAAGTTATTCGTTTAACATCTTTTACTGATATATCTGAATGTCTGAAGCCCCAGTTGGACAGAAGATACACTTATACAGAAGAAAACATTGTAAGCAGTTTGAGTTAATTAATCTGATTATTTAACTGACCGATGCCCCTTGATTTTAGAGAATTTTTATTGATTTGCCACAATATTTTTTTTTCTTACTAAAAAATGAATTTGTTTTTTTCAAAAGGATTTTAAAAAATACCCTTTCTGTGTCCTTTTGTAGTACCATGTTGTTAAATACTCCTTGGATTACTGTTTTCAAAAACAGCTGTGTTCTGGTTTGGGTATGATAATATCTTAGACACAAAGTAAGACCATCTGTGTATTTATTAATCTTTAACACATAATTATAAATAATATTTGATGCTACATTTTGGAAACTTAAACTTTTTAAAAGGCAGGTTTTCCCAAAATATATCTAGTTTGATAATTTGGATTTAATAACCAATTTTAGATGAAAATTTCATGTTCTAAGGGGTATATATTTTTTAAATTGAAGTAAAATTGCATTATAACAATATAAAAACCTCAGGTATGCATCATTATAAGTCAACATTTGTACATACTACAGATTAAGTCCAAAACTCTCCTTTACGGTATAATTGACTCCATTTACCTGATTTACCAACTCATTTTTTCCTTCCCTTTTGTAGCCACTACTTTGGTCTAAAGATCTGAAGGTATATTTTGTTTTAGATAGTTCATTCGTTTTATCTATGTATTTGTTTATGTATGATTTGTTTGAAATCATAAGGTGTTTGTTTTTCCCTAATTTATTTCATTAAGCTTCATATCTTCTAGGTTCATCTATGTTGATGCAATGGTAGTATTTCATCTTTCTTTTTATTTATTTATTTTTAAAGATTTGTTTATTTATGCATACAAGAACTAGGGTATAGGCCAGAGGTGCAGTGGAGAGGGGGGAGGGTGATAAGATTCACCAGAAACAGAACAAAAGCAGAACAGGCAGATTGACTGATACACTGCTGAGGGGAGCAACAGGCAGGACAGGAGAGGTCTTCTGTGCCATGGCCAGGTATTAAACTCATGCTGCAGTAGCTGTGGAGAGCTTCATAGTGCTGTGCTTTAGCCCACTGAGCCACCAGGGAAGGCCCCTCATCTTTCTTTTTAAGAATTTTAGTAGCGGCCCTCCCTGGTGGCGCAGTGGATTAAAGCACAGCACTCAGAAGCTAAAGCCACTTCCGCATGAGTTTGATTCCCGCCTGCCCTGGAGGTGACCACATGGTGTGGCAGACCTCTCCTGACCCGCCCCTGTTATCACGGACCCACTCAGAGCTGGAGTGCTGGGTTAGAAAAAAAATTGCGGGCCCTCCCTGGTGGC
>NW_004567110.1:26713517-26827016 GCF_000260355.1 Condylura cristata
TGAATCCTCTCACCCTCCACATCTCTGGCCTGTACCCCAGTTCTGTATGCCAAAAAAAAAAAAAAAAGTTAGTAGCCAGTATTCCATTTTGTACATATACCACATCTTTTTTCTTTAAGGTTTATACTTTAGGTAGAAACTTTGATAGTCCAAACATAGTCTGAACACATATATATATCTTACAGCTATTTATCTTATTGTAAAGTCATAATACTATTAAATTTTCACCTCAGAATTGTTTATTTAGAGAGTAGAGAAAAGCAGAGACTCTGACACAAGGAGACAGCAAGAGCATTTCCTGAAGTTATTTGTAATTATCTTAAGATTATAAAGTCTGATTTCCACAAAGTAAATAGCAAAGAGTTCATGTGAATAGTAAATGACCTTTTCTATTCTTAAGCTACATATGTGCTGAGAGAAATAGTCATTTTTTTGTGTTTCAAGAATGGTATTAGAGTTGCCAGCACTGTTGGCAGTGAAGCCCCTATGTAGCAGTTTTATGAGAACCTAATGCTGCCATTTACACTCTGAAAGCCATGACCTGGAGTGGATGTGACTGTGCACAGAGGGATCCCCTAAAGACATTTAATGAGCAGCACTGAGAGGCCTTGAAAACATGCTTTTATAACTCTTGTATCTGTAATAGCAGCACCTCAAGGCTAAAATAACAGCAACTATGGAGGAAAGAGGCCACCAACAGAGAATTGGAAAGTTCCTAAAATGGTATCACTATTCCTGAAACATGAAAATAATTGAGGTTGGGAAATGACTTAAACATTAAGTTTGAAATCAGATTGTTTTATATTAGAATGAGCTCTGTTGCTATAGTTGGCTCTATAAATGAATCTTATATGACAGTCAGATGCAAACATACTGCACTAATTACATATGTGGCATAAAAATAAAATAATCCAGTGGGAAAATGACAGCCTGGCAACATTTATGAAGCCCTGTTGTTGTGCAATGCCATAAAAAATTACATCGTTTTGGGGTGGATAATAGACTTCTGTTTTGTTATCTAGGCTAAAACCATTGTAGATGATGCCTTGGGAGGATTTGACATGGAAAATTTGTTGCAATCTTTGTATGTAGAAAATAGAGCTGGATTTTTCTTTACTAAATTCTGCGAGCATTCAGGGAACAAGGTAGACAATTATTTTAAATTCATTTTGATACTTTTACTTAATTTAAAAATATGATAAATTAAACTAATTCAATGCTGAAATAATTATATTTCATGTAAGAACTTCCTCTAATAAAAATTTCATGCTAAGGATTAGTATTAACTATTACTAAATAATTAAGCAGTTATTATTTAGTATTATCAATTTATTTAGCATGAATTACCTCAATTATTACTTTCTTTGGCTTACAATCCTAAAATTGCAAAAAAAATATAGACAAAGATTGACCTGTATTATTAGCAACAGTTTATTTTCATGTAATTTTTTCAAGTTTTGTATATTTCAAAAGGATTTCTGTCAACCCTTTCCTTTTTATTGCTGATACTAATAACTACCAATTATAAGGGGTTGTAGCTAACTTATTCTCAGACTTTTTAATTAGTTATCATAGTTTTAATTTTGCTCAAATGCAAAGTATCTAGTGGACTCAATTGTTACAAGTTGTGTTTGGTTCTGATATAATGTATGTTTGCCTATATATGTCAAAATATCTACAGATTTTGGTTTGATGCCAGAAATAAATTATCTTTAATCATTAACTAGAACATTTACTGTTTTAATGAGCAATTATGTGAACGGCAACCATGCAAAAATGTACTATCTAGTGACCATACCAACAAAAATTGTGTATGTTGCCAGTTTGTGATTAAGCCTATTTAAAAATGAACCTGATTTATGGTAACAGCAAGGAACTAAACAATCATTTACATTTGAAATAAGATCTTTGTAAGAATTTACTAATTGGGTGGTAATACCTTCTGTACTTTTCCATTTGCAGTTGTGGAAGAACAGTGTGTACTTTTGGTTTGACCTACAGGCTTATCATCAGCTTTTCTACCAAGAGACACTTCACCCTTTTAAAGTATGCAAGCAAGCCCAAGTAAGCAGTAAATAATGTTAATTCAATGTGAAATTCTAAGTACACAGAGAAAAAAAATAGTTGTCCAGTCCCAAATAAGAGAAATCTGGGAGTGCAGGCAAAGAAACAGCAGTTAAACTGTTGCCATGGGATTGCATTATTTAAAACTCAACAGAATACTCTTTTATCATCTGATTTGTGTGTTTTCAGTTTTTATCTATTATTTGGTTTGCTTAATTTTCTTTATGCTGCCAATTACTTATTCTCCCAATTAAAGACATCCCATTTTTTCTCTATTTTATGCCTTTTTCATTTGATGGTGAGTGATTTAAAAGAGAACCCCAAGAGAGGGCTTGCAATGAATCATGGAAGCGATCAGAAGCAGAGATACAGAGAACAGGGCTGTTCTCTGCAGAAATTGACTGATGGGCATATTCAGATTGTAGACCTGGAAGGGGGCAGAAAAGGATGTTGACTGACCAGCTGAGCTACCAAACTACTCACCATATAAGACAGATATTTAGAAGTGGAGAAAACATCTCAAAATCACATGAAAGCAAAGTCGGGCAAGGGTGAGAAGGAAAAACAGAATTTTCTGAAAAGGAAGACAGAGTGTGGCCTCTTTTGGGGGTGGGTGTGAAAGGAAGGAAATAGATTTTTGCTTCAGACTGACTTCTCTTTTCCATTTTTTATTCTTAAGATCTTCTGATATTTTAAGGAGAGGGGTCTTCAAGCCTAGAAAATTGCTAATCGCTTCTATAATTGTGACCACTCAAGTGGTTCTGATAATTTGGAAAACTCCAGAACAATGCCATAGATAGTGCCTTTGTCAGATTATTTATTGCCTTATTATGATCTTATTCAGGACATCAGAGAGGACTGCTGTGGATGTTTGCTGTTATTTCCACCACATTGGCTTTGACATTAATAACTAGGCTTTGTAAATCAGCTGACAGCTTTGTACTTTTTACCACCAGAATAAGAACTTCAGCTCCTACATAGTCCAGATCTGGCTTCATGAAATTATATCTCTAATTTATCCATACCACTTTCAGAGACCACACAGTCGGCTCTTCTGCTTGTTAATTCTTTACCTATAATTCTCTACTCATCCTCCTTCCCCTAACCTATTGCCCCTGTCTGCTAAAGTACTATCTGTTATTTTTTATTATGTTTTTACTACTACAAAGCATGCTCCTCTAAAAATCTTCAGCTGCTCAGTTAAGTGAGCTTTTTTTTTTTTTTAAACTTGTAATCACTATACTGTATTTCCAAGTACTTGTAAAAGAGAGGAAGTTATATTTGAGCTTGGTGGATTTGTTAATTCTTAGTAATGTATTACTTCACTGGCTATAAATGATTAGAAATAACTTGCAAGTTTTGACTATTTTGAGATGGAATATACTGCTTCAGAATCACCAAGGCCTGGAAGTTTTTTTCCTTCCTTAGCTTCTCTTTTGGAAAATAAAAGCAAAGTTGGAGGTGGGGGGACAATGGAGACTATTATTTTTTAGGTAACAAGAAAGCAAAAAAGGGAAGAAATCATGTTTTTTTTTTTTTACACCTATATTTATTTTTTGGTTGGGGGAGCAATTGTCTAAATTGGTTTGGGTGTTAATTATCAAGATTTCCATATTTCCAGGTGTATGATTTCTAATACAATCCTATAGATTTGTTTATAGTATAAAATGCCATTCATTTCCTAATACTCAAAATGCTATATGATTTTCTTGAAGGATACGTTTACAAAATAGATCTTTGGAGAATGCCTGTGGCAAAATATAATTAGCTGGCCTTGTGTTAAAATGGCTATAACTTAATTCTATTTTGTTCTTATTCATCTGCCAAGTTATATGGTAGGCTAAGGTGATTTTAAGAGACTTACATGATTTTCTGTTTGCAAGTAGGCAAATTGTATACCTTAAAGTTTTATTGTCTCATGGAATATTGCAGAAATATGTGTAGGTAGCCTTGATAGGTTAATAAAGTGAGATAGGTAAGTAGTGATAGTGATTTAATGTGACTAATTGTAGTTCAAGAGTTTGAACTACAGTCCTGGCACATCTTGAAGATTTTACTATGTGGATTCAAGATAGAATAATACAATTAGAATACATTTGAAATGGTCTTGGCAGTAAGAAAGGGAATCAACACTATAGTAGAGAGGTATAAATCTTTGTAGCAAGAATTTGCTAAGATTTGGAGCCTAGAATCCTGCCACAGATAGTTTTACAACTTTTTTGACATTGCATACTTGCTTCAATGATGGGATACTATAATAGAATGAAGAACTGAGTGTCACTGTCTTTTGTAACTTCTTTCATCTTTATAGAAATACTATCTCAACAACACCATGTATCTATGATTTACCATTCTCCAGAGCAAATATATTAAGAGTAAAAACTAATAAGCATGTTGGATACATAAAAATTATATGTTTACAGATATGTATGTTTATACCCATGGAAAATTTTTTGAGAGAAGGAAATGGTGTGCGGGG
Source organism: Condylura cristata (assembly GCF_000260355.1). Taxonomy (NCBI): domain Eukaryota; kingdom Metazoa; phylum Chordata; class Mammalia; order Eulipotyphla; family Talpidae; genus Condylura; species Condylura cristata. The sequence goes on from NW_004567110.1 coordinate 26,718,061, forward strand.
AGGAAAAGATAAATAACAGTAGAAATTAGAGCCTGGAAGAAAAAATACTTGGAGAATGTAGGAGTTAAAGAATGAAGAGGGTTGGTAAGAATGAAATAGAAAGAAGGAATAAGGGCCCTCCCTGGTGGCCCAATGGGTCACTTCAGCGAGAGTTTGATCCCAGGCCAGTGAGGTGACCCACATGGCACAGAAGACCTCTCCTGGCCTACTCACTGCTCCCCTCAGCAATGTATATTAGTCAATCTGCCTGTTCTGCTCCTCATACTGTCTCTGGTGAATCCTCTCACCACCCCTGCACCTCTGGCCTATATCCCAGGTCTGTATGCATAAATAAATAAACCTTTAAAAAAAAAAGAAGGAATAAGAGGATTGCTAGATATATCTGCAGCACTTTACCCACAAATGCTATTGACTATATACTTGCAGCAGTGTAAGATTTTTGCCTTATAGAACATCAGAGTAATACATTTTTTTTTAAAGATTTATTTATTTGTGCATACAGAACTGGGGTACAGGCCAGAGGCTCAGGGGTGGTGAGAGGCTTCACCAGAGACAGAGTGGGGAACAGAACAGGCAGATCAACGAAGTACACTGCTGAGGGGAGCAGCGGGCGGGTCAGGAGAGGTCTGCCACGCCATGTGGTCTCCTCCGGGGCAGGCGGGAATCAAACTCATGCGGAAGCGGCTTTAGATTCTCAGTGCTGTGCTTTAACCTGCTGCGCCACCAGGGAGGGCCCATACATTATTTTTTAATGTGTTACTTATCAGAGGCTGATGTAAAACTCAGAGTTGGAAAAAATGAATGTAAGTCACATTATGTCCCGCTACTGTTACAGGGCACTGCAGTGTGAACTGGGCTGCCTGTCCGTGGGTCCTCACCTGCATGCCTAAAATTTAGTTGTACTGCAGCACACATAAAAGAGTCGATAATGTATTTATTTACAGAAAGAGAAAGGAAAAGGAACAACCCAGGGAAAGAGAGAGAGGTACAAGGTAACTAGAATATCTTACTGGCTGGGCTGTTTAGAGCTCTGGTAACAAACTAATAGCCCCCAGTCACACCCTCCCGAGAGCCATTTCCCGAGCTAGAGAGAGAGGCCATTGGACAGAATGGCTCCCTGTTTATCCCCCAAAGTCCCAGAATGCCTGCTTAGCTCTGCCCTTGGGTCCTCGGAGTTCTTTCCTTGGTACTGCTGGGAGTTGTAGTTTCCAATCACTGGAGTAGGGGGTGGAGTCTGCAAGACTCTGCAGAGTTCCTTTATGACATCCTTTACAAGTGGGTATACTTGTCACTTTAATAAAACTGAGTTTCATGTTCTGTAAAATGTGACTAGTTGTAATCTTTTACATTTTATTTTCTTTCTGTGGCTTGGAAATTACATTTTTAAAAGATTTATTTATTTATACATACAATAACAGGGGTATAGGCAAGAGTTGTAGGGGTCAGAATCCTATCTGCTGAGAGAGGATTCACCAGAGACAGAGTAGGGAGCAGAACAGGCAGATCCAGCAAAATACACTGTTGAGGGAAGCAGCAGGTGAGGCAGGAGAAGTCTGCTGCGCCATGTGGGTTAGCTCCTTGACTGGGGTTAGAATTCTGCAGTGGCTGGCTATTGATAGCCCTGACACTTTAACTCCTGCACCACCAGGGAGGCCCCTGAAAGTTACATATTCTTTTTTTTTTTTGTTAAGATTTATTTATTTATGCATATAGAACTAGGGTACAAGCCAGAGGTGCAGGGGCAGTGAGAGGATTCACCAGAGATGGAGTGGGAAGCAGAACAGTCAGATCGACAAAGTACACTGCTGAGGGGAGTAGCGGACAGGTCAGGAGAGGTCTACCTTACCATGTGGATCTCCTCCAGAGCCGTTGATCAAACTTGCACTGAAGCAGCTGCGGCCAGCTTGCAGTGCTGTGTCCTAACCTGTTGCACCACCAGGGAGGGCCAGAAATTACCTATTCTTATTCAGTTTTCATCCTTACAATTTTAACATGCATACTGAAATTAACAAAGTCATCTTTATCCTTCTCACAAGCAATTCAAATATTTTAGAATGCTTTAGCTTCTATTCTACCTTGTTTATGTGCATATTATTTTTCTATGGTATTTTAAATTTGTTTTATATCCTCCAGTTGTCCATTATTATTGTCATTAAACTTATACTCTGATGCTCCTGTAGATTTATTCAAATACATTTCTCTTGCTTACCATTGCTTTTTTTGCATGACATTCCTTCCTATGGGTTTAATTACTCGTGAATATCTTTTAGTAAGTTTTCATTAGGATTTGCTATTAAAATTAACTTTATTTATCTGAAAATGTCTGTCTTATTTCCTCATTGATATTTTACCTGAATATAGAATTTTACATCAATAGTTTTGTCAGCACTGTGTTCAGGTTTCCATGATTATTTGTGAGGTTCTGCTGTTGTTCCTTTGAAGGAGGATGAAACTTCCCATTACAACTTTCTATTTAACTTTGGATTTATGTATTTCACCACCTTCTTTATTTACTACAAATATCTTGGGTCTACATTGTTCCTAAAGTTTGAGAAATCATGTCTTCATCAATTCTGGAAACTCTTCAATCATTATTTCTGAGAGTTTTTAGTACTTCCCTTTCTATATTCTATCATTATGGGTTCTTTGTCTGATCAGTATTGATGCTTTTTAATCTTGTTGATAATATATCCTATTGAAATCCTACTCTCTTAATATTTTAGATTTTTCCATTTTTCACTATATGTGTGTTGTATGTGGCCTATTGAGTTAGTTACCTTTTGACCATTTTATAGTTCATATATTATTATTCAGATTTTCAAGTTGCTATTTAACCCATTAATTGTGTCTAATCATTTTTAAATGATTTTATGTGTTTTCAAATCTTCCTGGTGTTTTCTTTGTCTTACTTTTTTCTTCATATTTTTTATTCTTTTTTATCTGTAAGAATTTTCACATAGTTTATAACTATATACCAATCCTTACATAACAGTATTATATATTTTTTACTTAAAACAACATATTTTATATCTCATCATTGGGTGAATAAGGAGAATGGGTAAAATGTTTTCTGGATCCTCTGCTGTATGTCAAGATGTCAGACCAAGGCTTTTTTCTCAACAGGTGAGCTACTGCTTCAATGCACATATGATTATTAGCAGCACTCAGTTATTAGCAGGCTGCCAGATTGAGCGACTCAAGTTTTTGCTGTTTGGGCACTAGAAGACCCTCAGTTCTGTATCATGTGGCCCTCTCTGTATGACAGCTTATAATATGGTAGTATTTCTCCAAAGCTGAGCAAGAGAGTTTCTTAACAAAATAGGAATTACTGCATTGTATGGTGTGGTCATGTACACATATCAGGCAAACATCACTATTGCTAAATTTTGTTCTTTGGAAGCAAGCTACCCTCTATGCCCACAGTTGGGCAGAGTCCTGAATGCTAGGAGACATTCTGTTCATGGAGCCACCGTTGAGTTTGACTGCTGTGGTATCCAGTGATTCTCTAATGGTAGTTCTCAAAAGAACTCATTCTGCTATTTATTATTTCTGCTAATATAGTGGATTCTTCCCTTACTTTGTAAGCTTGAATTATGAACTCTTTAGTGAGATTTTTATCTATAGTTAGTCTTCTCAACATATTCATAATCCTAATTTCTCATCATGGAGTTTCCTCATGTGCCAATTATAAGTCTTAAAAACTAAACCCACATGATGTAAACTCACAGTAATGAATTCTTAGATTTTTTTTTCTTCTCCGTTTAGTCTAGGCCCAGTCAAACAAGCTTCTTTTTTGTTTCCTAGGATCAGGATTGATAGGTATATATATGTAAATCACCCCTCCCCCTCTCCTGCACTTTACTTTTTTTTACCACTTGAAAGACTTTAGTCTTTCTCTCTCTCTCTCTCTCTCTCTCTCTCTCTCTCTCTCTATGCAGAGAGAAAGATTGGTCTTAGTGTAACTTTACCTCTTAAAGGTCCAAGGCCTTGTCTCCTGTACTGAGTGGTCCTTACAATCCATGCCCTTGGTTTATACCATAGTAGTACATCAATTTCAATACCTCCTCTGCTATATAAAAATTCGTATGTCAACTCATAAGATCTTTTTTTAAAAGATTTATTCATACAGAACTGGGGTACAGGCCAGAGATGCAGAGGGTGAGAGGATTCACCAGAGACAGAGTGGGGAACAGAACAGGCAGATGGACGAAGTACACTGCTGAGGGGAGCAGTGAGCAGGTCAGGAGAGGTCTGCCACGCCATGTGGATCTCCTCCGGGGCAGGCAGGGATATAACTCATGCGGAAGTGGCTTAAGCTTCTTTGTGCTGTGCCACCAGGGAGGGCCCAAGATTTTAAAAAGGATTGCATAAGTTATTGTTGATGGAAGTAGCCTGTACAGTGCACTGTATGGAATACGTACATGTTATTGTTAATCAATACTTAACAATTAATAACAATTACCTGAATAATGGGGAAAGTAAATAGGAATTGAAGTTCTATCAATTACCTGAATAATGGGGAAAGTTAATAGGAATTGAAGAAATTGAAAATAATAAGATGGGAGAACAACAGCTCCTAACTTAATAGTTACTCTTTCAGTCAATACTAGAACTTATTCTGAGTTTCATAATGCAACTTAAATGCAAATATATTTCATAAATGTACAACTTTTTAAGAATGTCTTTCACAGTGTCATGCTATTTATTTAAAGAGCTCTCTTTCTGATAGGCAATTACTGAATACTAAAAGCATGTTTAAAATAAAACTAGATGACAGAATCTTAACTGGAAATTGAATAGGCTCTTTCTTTATCAATAGATAGCAGTTGCTTACTAATTTTTAAATAAACATCAGCTCCTTTTCAAATACCTGTAGGATGGAAGAAACTATTTTTTCCTAATTTTTGAAGCAAAAGCTGTCATCCTTTGATATTATTCCTGTCCTTTGAAGCCATACAAATTGAATTTCATTCTTTTTGGAGTAAAAAACTTCAAACAATAAAAGAAATTATGCTGTCCTATTTTATTTATATTAACTATTTTAGATTAACTCATACTTTTCAATACCTACAACTTTAGCTAGATGAAATCTTGATAGTGGGAGTCCCACTCCTGAGTTCTCTGTCCAGTAATTTGACAGGTTAGAAATATGCAGGCCTAATGTATTGTTGCTTCTATTTATATACATTTATCCAATGAAATCAGTGGATGGGCCTCCTGGCAAATAAATCAATCTATAAGATACCCACTGTCTCCCAAGGTCCATGCTAACATCACTGCTTTATCTTGTATTTGCAAAAATTCACAAAAGTAAAGGAAACACAAAAACTGAGCCACTAAATGTAATCAAATTTGTATCATACATCAGTATATTTTGAAGTCATAAGTTCCAATGTAATAGTCACTCAAAATTCCTTAAACGTATTTATTGCTACCCTTCTCTTCCTCGCTGGTCCCAAATCATTTCAGTTTTCTGTTAGATGATCTTAGATGGATCTAGTGTGGATCCAAATGAAGTTCCACTAGATTGTGGAGCATAGGCTGCCTGTATTTGTCCATATATTTGACCCTTTATTTTTATTACTTTTTATTATTGAGGTAACACTGACATTTTATGTGATGCAGAGGCATAGGATCTCACCTCCTCAGGTGCATGTCCTCACATCATACTCACCACCAAGGCATCCATATTCCTCAGCCATAGTCCCTTATGTTCCCCTTCCCACTATGTTTCCTCTTACCACTCTGGTAGGCTCAATTCCATCGTTAGTTTTATATGGACTGTTACTGATTTGGTTTTAGTTGACTCTTTTATTTCTCTATATTCTACATATAAATGAAACCATCCAACATTTGTTTTTCTTTTGACTAATTTCATTTTTTATTCCTCTAGTTCTATTCATATTGTTGCAAATGGCAAGAATCCAACATTTTCCTTTCTTTGTAGCTGAGTAGTATTTCATTGTGTGATATACATATCATATTTTTCTGACCCACTCTTCTGACCTTTGACAATTAGGTTGTTTCTATAACTTGGTTATAGTGAACAGTCTCCTAATGAACATAGGAGTGATTAGTTTTTGTATTATTTGGCTAGATGCATAGGAGAGAAATTGTTGGATTGTATGGTAGATCTACTTTTGTGTATTTTGAGAAACTTCAAGACTGTTTATAGGGGGCGATCTTGTCTACATTCCCATCATATTTGGCCCTTTTGCTCTTTCTCCTGTAGCAGTAGAAAATCAATAGCAACTAGACCAGCAATTGCATGCACTTTCTCCCTAGCAGAAAAATTTGTACTGGTATTTCCATAAACATTTATAAATATCTTCTATATCCATGTTGATAACATGGGTGAACAAAGCACACCCATGTGCTATCAAGGTTCAAGACAAAAACATAGGCAAAATAGAACCAATACAAACTCCAGAAACCTGATTGCAAAACTGAGGCTAACAGAGAGGGTGTGTGATAGGGGGTGGGGAGCAAAAGGAGAATAGGACCCAGAAGACTATGGTTGCTGGGTATGGTGTGGTAACATACATCTTGAATATATGCCTAAATCAAGTACCAACACTACTTCAGTAAAAGAACACAATTTAATTCTTAAATTATTTTTTTAAAAGAATATGCTTTTTTGGCCTACATTTCCAGGGACCCTAGAAAGATAGAGAAATAAGACACCATTGAGTTCTTTACCCATAAAATTTTCATTGTCCTGAGGATGTTTTGAAGTCTGAGTTAATTTTAGGTAATCAAAACCTTGAGTGTTACCCTGTGAAAATACTTTTTATGGCACAAGAGGGGCAGTGTTGATTTTTCTCTGATAATCAACTTAGTTTTTTCTGTGCTCACTGTCATCCATTACCTTAATTGTTTAGCTCCTCTCCTTACTTGGCATTTACAGGACTTAAATACTTCAGGGTGGTCCTGACATTTTTCACTGAAGTGCTGTGAACTGAGTGCTCCTTCTCTATGCTGATGTTGTATTTTCAGGTGCACTAACAGAGCTCATTATTTTTTTATACAGCAGCAGCATTAAGAATCAAGCTGTGTTTTCAAAAAGATGAATGGGCATGGGTGAGGGGTGAGGTTGAGGTGGTGATTAAATGGAAAATCATGTAGCTCTTATAGCTTTATGGCAGATGTCAGTGTCTTTGTAATTAGGTTGGTTTTTGAGTGCTGGCAATTATTATTCAGGCTTTGTTACCTTATTTGTTTTTGTTACCAGAGAGATGGTGTCCGGAGCAGCAGTCACACTTGAATTCCTAAGCACTGTGAATCACTGAGAAGAAAATCAGCAGCGTTCTCATTTTCTTATACTTGTTAGTGAAGTACATTCATTCAGGAAGAACTCAGCTAACTTTCTGGGTTACATTTATTCATTAATTGCTCTTTTTTCTGATGTTTATACCAGCTACCCACATTTAGTCTTCAGACTTTGAGTAGTACAAGAGTGTAAACCAAATAAAGAATCTCCAAAGACCACCAGGTCTTGTGCTCTTTCCTCCTGTTTTGACTCTTTTCCCTCCTCTTCCCCTTCAGTATGCTTCAGATCTATGATCTACTTGCAAATTTTATCTTTTTCTTGATCCTTTGTTTGGTTTCTCTATGTTCCACATACCTTTTGCCATCGATGTTTAAATATCCTCTTTTGGTCTTGTTTCCAGAAAAGTTAACACATGAACTTCTCTAAACCATAATTTGTATCATACTTGACATTTATTTAACATTTACTGTCAGGTTCCTTGGTAATCACTTTACCTGGGTAATTTTATTTAGTTCTTGATAATCCTAGGAGATAGCTATTGATACTGTTCCTATTTTATGGATCAGGACACTGCGATTTCAAGAAGTTGATCATTATCCATTCAGCAACTAGTGAGCTTGGAATTATAAACAAATACTCTGACTCGACTCACTACACTTAGCTTTAAATCACTACTGTACTATGGGACCCTCCCTGGTGGCGCAGCGGGCTAAAGCATAGCACAAAGAAACTTAAGCCACTTCCTCAGGAGTTCGATCCCCGCCTGCCCAGGAGGAGTCCACATGGCGTGGCAGACCCCTTCTGACCTGCCCGCTGCTCCCCTCAGCAGTGTACTTCGTCCATCTGCCTGTTCTGTTCCCCACTCTGTCTCTGGTGAATCCTCTCACCCTCGGCATCTCTGACCTGTACCCCAGTTCTGTACAAATAAATAAATAAATCTTTAAAAAAAAATCACTACTGTACTATCAATGGTTTCAAAAAACCTTTCACTTCAATCTTGAAATTTAAAATAAATGTGTATACACACACACACACACACATTTTATATCAGTTCATTTTTTAAAAGATTGATAAATTTATACAGAACTGGGGAACAGGCCACAGAAGCAGGGACTGTGAGAGGATTCACCAGAGACAGAGTGGGGAGCAGAACAGGCAGAATGACAAAGTACACTACTGAGGGGAGCAGTGGGCAAGACAGGAGAGGTCTGCCATGCCGTGTGGGTTACATCCAGGGCCCGGGATGGAATTCACACTGAAGCAGTTGCAGCTGGCTTGCAGTGCTGTTTCCTAACCCGCTGCACCACCAAGGAGGACCCCATTGTTCATTCTTGTACAATGTATGCTTTTTCCTCTCAGGTGTATTACTTATTAAATTCCCAACACCAAGTTCTTTCAGGGGTGGGAAAATGTAACTGTCGCACCCATGAACCATCACCATAACCTCTATGCTTTTCCCTCCCTTGTTTTGATTCTTCTCACTCCTTAAAGAATGTCTCTGTTTTACAGTTGCCTGGTAATTTTGTTTATTTATTTATTATTATTGTTTTTTCCCTGATCCCGTATTTAATCCCCCTATACACCTCCTGTAAGTGAAACCATTCAATATTTTTCTTTTTCCTTCTGGCTTATTTCACAGATTTTTATTAAAAGTCACCCTTAACATTTTCCCACTGCTGTGTTGCTAAGTTCATGTAGGCAGTCTAGTTTGTTTATCTTGTATGTTCAGAACAGGAGGCTGGCATATAAAAGATGCTTTATTATTCATCAAATGAATGAGTGAATTAATTGGTATGTTTATATCCTTAGCAACACCTTATAAAACTACAGATAGCCACCAATTATTTAATATAACTGCCAGGTGTTTTTATTTAATTTTTTTTTAGTATAAATAACTTAATGAGCCCCCATAATATACCATCACCCAGGTCCAACAATGATCAAGATTCTCATTTCTCAGACATACTATATTTATAATGCAACTTGGCTTTCAGGTAAAAAGCCTCTTAAGTTTTGATGGAGCGACAGTGACATTTTCCTGCCCCTCATACCTCACCCAAAGAACTTAAGAGCTAGGTTGCTTTCAGAAACTTAAGCTATGAAATAAACATTTAATAATTCAGAATGAATGTGAGCTATTGTCTAGATATGGAATGACTTCTCATGCCTGCACATCTAAAGACAGAATGTTCTTGACAAGAACATACCAGAGAGGTATGGTCAGCAGCAGTATCCCAGAGATGGAAGATCCTGACCTTGTGCTTGAAATGGTACCTTGGTTACCAACTCCTGTGAGCATCTGGTCAGCCTTATAAGATCCTAAGGGAGAGAACATACAGTTAACTTCCCTTATTGTGACTCTACGTGACCTGCTCGTGCAGTCTTGCTTTCCAAGGTGGTGTGCTGGTTAACTTAAAAATTCAACTTCATTGACCATTGATTTTCCTCTTTCTCAAGTAATTCCCAGATTTCTCTGGTTTTGTCTCCATCTTGTGTTTGTTAAACATGGATTAATACTGTTGAGGGGCAGGCTTTTATTTACCAAAAATGCTAATATAGTTAGTATCTCATTAAATGAGATGCTCTTTCTCATTGACTTATTCTTTGTTTGATTTCCAAGATTTCTACTAGCTTAAATACAGATTTTGATTTTTGTCAGTGAAAGGTTTGTAAATTCAGACATCATCACAATAAAATCCTTACATTGCCTTAAACATCTTAATAATAGCTTTTGTGTATAATTTATTTTATTCCTTCGTATACTCAATCAATTTTGCATAAAATACCTTAAGCAACAGGCAAAGTCAGTCTTAAGCCTTGTCTGCTGTCCCTAGAGGTTGTGGTCTGTTTTTGGCTTTACTTAATGCGTTCTGTTTTCCCTTCTGATTTTTCATTCTGTCCAAAATGATTCAAGTTTCTTTTATTCTTTTTTCCTGTTGGCATTTTCTTAGATTCTCATGTATTGAATTCTCCTTAGAAGAGTCTGAGTAATTGCCAAAAATTCTCAGTTTGATTGTCATCACGTTATCTTTTTTTGGTGCAACTCCATTTTGTGCTGATCTCTGCAGTAGTTTGCCTCTCAGTATCAGGATGTTGCAATCTTCAGATCCTGTCTTTAAGATTCCTAATTGAAAAATCCCAAAGTCCTTCACATGAAAATTCATTTGTGGAAAACGCCATCTGTGATTTATTCCCTCTCGGCATAGCTCTTCAGTAATGTTTTTGAGTTCCTAGTGGGATATGAGAGGTCATTAAAAATCATCATTTTTTCCTCCTTTTGCAGGGAAAAAAAAACATTGGATTGCTTGAGCTTGCTCATTATTTTCTTTTTCTGCCTCATATGAACTCAGATAATGATGTTCTCTGCCTACTAGAGCTGTGAATGGTTATGAAAACAGGCTTCTCTTTTTGTTGAAGTAAATATTTTGTGATTTCTGTAAGTGTCCCATATCGAGGCATTTATATTCCTTTTATAAACCCTCTGGGGACTCTTTGCCTTAGCTTTTTGGAACACAGTTTTATCTCATTGTTTTATATAAATTCCAAGGATAGAATTATTAAGTCCAGTTGAGAATATCCCACATTACTTGCTATTGCTTTCAAGTAACACAATATGTTTGTCGTTGCTATTATTGCTGTTGTTACAGTAGAGTGGAGATCTTTTCTGTTATGTTTAAGATTATCTGTGAAATGATTTTGGTCTCTTTGGAGTCTAGATATTGCATCAAGATCCATTTGTACTCGTTTTATTTCTCATCATGTTTTCATGTTGTTTTTTCATAGCTGTTCCTTATACTTTCCCTTAAGGACAAATTAACAACCAAACTCTTACCTTCTGATTTCCTGATGTGATTGAAGTGAAACTTAACACTTGAAGCTTTGCCCTTTCCTAAAAACAATGTAAACAATTTCAGTGTTTCAGTTCAACTTTGCGTTAATTTAATTATTAAAAGAATTTTACTGATATTTAAAGAACTGAGTATTAGTTCCTAAAACACACACAGTGATATAAACTAACATTACCTTCAATAAAAAATTTTAAATAAGTAAATTAAAAGTGGACATCAGTTAAGTTAACCCAGTTTGCAATTGGGTTACAAATCCTGAACTGGTGTAATCTGTTATGTGGTTCTGCCACCAGTAAATATTTAAATTAGTTACAATTTTCTTTTTTCCCACTTTATTTTTCTTTCTTGAGCAGTCATGATGGGAAAAGAGAAATATATGTGTTTTCTAGTCAGTGGAGTGATAGTAAACATTTAACAGTCAGCTTTCTAGGGGAAAAGTAACCTTGATTTGTAGTATTTGTTCTGTAAATACTCTCACCATGGAGTATTTCAAGCTGCCAACATGATGCCAGTGAACACAGTCAGGGGAAGAGATGCACAGAGGCTTCCCATGGAGTAATAATTCTTCCATATGCACAAAATAGAAGAAAATAACCTCAGAGCTTGGATTGTAGTAAAACAGTGAAATTACTAGTAAATAATTTTTTAGTATTCTTTATCTTTGTTGTTAATCTAATTTATTTATCTGTATGTACTTTAGTTTTTAATAATGACTTAGTTTAACAGTCTGCTCAACATTTCTGAAAATTTACTAGTTGGCTCTTGTGAGCTGGTCTGAGCTGGCTGCAGTGCATCGATGCCTATAGTGAAGGGAGAGAGATAATGACAAGACAACTAAGTCACCATTTTAATGTTACAAGGAGGCCCTGACACTCCACATTTTTCTCCCATCCTTTAGAGATTACTTATGAACCATTTGTTTGCACCTAACAAAGAAGGCATACCACCTTTACTCTAGAATTTCTAGGTCCTGAAGTTTGCTTATTTTGAACTGAAAAGAAGGAACTTATAAAAAACTTTGTCTATTTCATTAGTCAAAGGCTTTCTGCTACTTTGTCTTTACAGTGTATGAAGTAGTGCCATGAGTTTTATGGGGACTATCTTCTTTCTAAGCAGCCCGCTAGGTCTTTGTTGACATCACCCTGTTAGTCCATCTGGCAGAACCCTAATGCTACCTTCCAGTAAGCAGGAGGAAATAATGACAGCACACAAGTTTATACTTACTATTCTCTCTCAGTGGGCATGTAGGACAATCTTTAGGAAAATGTGAAAGATAACTGTGTTTCTGCTACTCTACATGTTGCATGGTTAGAATTTCTTCTTTTATCACGGCAGTGGAGTAATGGGTGTAAGAAAAATGAACTTGCTAATGACCCCAACTGCCGTAGCATAACTGTTTTCTCTAGAGTTTGTTCCGGATAATTTAGTAAGTGATATGTAAACACAGCTCTTATAATTTTAACTAGTATGGTGGTATGCTCTGCGAGATGTCCTATACTCTGTTGTTAAGAACTCGCAATGTACAGATTTTGGCAGCTCTTGTCCCTGTTGTGCAAAGGGACTCATTTTAATACATACAGTTCTAAAGTTGAAGTTTTACATTTCTCTTTCTTACTTCCAGTACTCGCCTGGTGGTGACAGCAGAACATCATGCAATTGGTGTTACCAGGCAATCATAAAAAGATACATACACATGATCATTAAAATAAATACATCAAAATGAAGTATGTGAAACTGTTCCATTAACATAACTAACAGCTGAAATGTAACATAACAAATCAACACATGTGCTACAACATTTGGTATTATTCTTGACTTTGCCTTTTAAGGCTACACAGAAATCATTCTTGTTTTTATTGGAACACACATGAGTGTCAAGCTGTAGCTCATCAAATGGCCCTTACTTATGGAAAAGATGCTTCTCCAAAGACGGCGCTTACCTCTGGCACAGTGAGGTTACTTTCTTGGGTAATTCTGTAGCTTGAGAATTGGAATCTAATCTTATTGCTATCATCATTTAGTCCTTGAGACAATGAGAAATTTTGAGAAATCCTAACACAGACTTTTGTGTAAAATACTTTCTGATTTTGCTTTTGACACTGTTAAAAACAAGAACAAATTCAATAAATTCAGAATTTTCCTTCCTCACATATGTTTATCTAGGCTTTAATGCAGTAAGAGAACATCAATACATTCCAGAGCCTACAAAAATTAATAAAATATGGGAATAACAAGCCTGGAATGCATTGTGATATACTTTAAAAGGAGATTTGGATCTATGTCCACTCAAGAATAGCCCAATGAACCATACTTTCAAAATGATTTCATAACCCACTAAGTGGTGATGCTGAAATCTTGCTTGAAAATATCTTATGGTTGAAAATACATAAATTGAAATGGGAACGGTCCTATTTTAATTTGTGCTATCTCCTGTCTAGTGCAATACAACTGTTGTGTATAAGATATGGATTGCATTTAATGAAGTGTCTGAGGTTTCCTTAAAGAGACAAGCAAAGAAATAGGTTTGTGTCTCCCCCATAATCCCAGTAAGCGAATGTGTTTTAAAAGTAATTTAAGTTGAATTTTATTTTAACATCCTTTAGAAAGCAAAGGATTTATCAAAATATTGTTTTTCTTTCTCTGTCTTCATTTCTCCCAATTGTTTCTCTAATCCACTTTCCAGTTCAATCCTTCCTCCTGTCTCCATGGAATCAATCCTACATCCTTTCCCCTCCATCCTCTTGTTAACTAACATATGGCCTTGAGAGCTTAATTAAACAAGAAAATTAACTCCCAGGATTTCAAGACTGAAAGAGACTATTTTAGGCAGAGGCACTGCCTTCCCCTCTATTTGATTCAGACGCCAAGAAAGTGAGTCACCGGCACAGGTGTAGAGTGGGCTGGGCAAGCCGCCCGTCGTGCATTTCCTGATTACATAACCTCTGCGTGTCTCCAGGAGAGATGGAGTTTAGAACCTTGTTATGCACAGTGCCAGGCAGTTTGATCACAGACAGGCAGTGCTTGTGTCTCTTCTCCAAAACTTTCCTGCTGGGTTGTTAAAGCATCATAGGTTAATGTTTAAATTGGAATCATGTCTGCCGCAGCTGTGCCTGAGTGAATCTCTGCTTTAATGTGAATCAGAGTAGCTGACTTGGAAATGAAGGAAGTGTTTTCTTCTCCAACATCAGCTACATTGTTATTTACTCAGTGACTAGAAAGGAAGAACTGGGTGGTCAATAAAAAAAGCAAGTAATCCCCAGATACACTGCTTAACCAGGTTAAACAATGTTTCTAGCCCATAATTAGACTATATTATTTAGCAATATTAACGCATAATCTTTATATACCATTTTAAAATTCATTTAAATCAACTTAAAAATGATTTTTAGCATGTTTATAAAGATTTTAATCTTGTATGTATATGACTGTGTCCTTTATCATCCTTTGTGTTTATAAGTGATCACTTACCCCTGGATTATTAGACACACATATTAGAAAAAGAGTCTCAGATTTTGATGCATAATTCAGTGGAAAATACTATCAGTTGATTCTGTGACCTAGTAAAGAATTGACAATATAATTGAATTTCCTCCTCCATTCTGCCTGATCATGTCTGTTGCTACCACCCAGACGCGAGTACCAGACCTCAAAGGAAGGCAGTAAAATGTATAATGTGGGCTTGGGGTACTAGAGGAAGAATGACCTTTAAAGAAAGCTTCATCTCTCATGCTTCCAGTTCTAATCCTTGCAGTTCTATGATTTTACAATAAGACTAGTTAAGAACTGGGGAGGTGGAAGGAGTACATTGTTTTTAAGGATTATGCGGCTTATCACAGTGGGAACTGTTGCTTAGATGATAAGCAACAATGTTTTGATAAATCTGATTTTAAGAGGGAAAAGAAAGGTAGAAGGGCAATCAAATACCTAAATTTGGTTGCAATCAGATAGGGAATTATTTTTTTAACTTTGAGTACAACTTTCATTTAATGTGTTTACACTTAATAAGGAAGTCTATGAAGATTCAGTCAATATAATTTCTAAATAAAATATTCCATGTTTGAAGATTTGACTTTTGATAACAGCTATTCAATTCATATGATTACAAATTAGGCAAATGGCTATATTTTAGTAAGGAATATCTTCTTTCCTTTATTTCCTTCCTTTCTTTTCAACTTTGTGTCCAGTAGTTCCAACATCTTGTTTTACAGATATTTCATAATTTTATCAAACTCTTGGTGGCTGTTACGTATAAGGATGCCTTATTGTGACAATACCCTATGGGGAAGATCCTACTATTAACCTTAATTAAAAAAATAAATTGTTTTTAAACAGTAAATACTTAGATGAATTTGTAGATAAGCAATTGGATAGACAGACTGATGGTAGATAGATGAGAAACAAAACTGTAATGTTACTGATGGTATGTACACTGTGGACATGTGTGTATCCATTGTACACTTCTGTGTTTGAAATTTTTTATACTAAATAGTTGGGGAAAATATAAGTATTTTTTAAACAGCAGTTCAAAAAACCATAAAGTTTATCACCTAAGCCAAGGATCTTTTGAGAGTGAAAAGAGAACTATTAATTATGCCAGGACAGGAGGTTTAACCCAGTGGGGACATAAGGTTACCCTAATTGTAGCTCCTTGAGACTATGGGCTCTTCAGCCAAACAGTGTGCCTGGGCTCTGGCTCCAGCTGAGCAGAGTGTTTAATTCAGGAAAGGGTCTGGCCATGCTTAGTGAGGAGATTGTGTTTTAGCTTGTTTTTGTTGGGACAGAAATGCTGCTGCTTATTTCTTCCAGTTTTTACACTTCTCAGTTTCTCCTTGTTTCATTGCAGAGATTAAAGAAATAGGACTTGTATTTTGAGAAGGAAACTGAGGAAGTCAAAGAATGTGCTATCACCTGTATGTCATTAATGAAAACTGGAAACACAGGCGGAAAAGAGAAGCTTGGAAAGCAGGGAAAAGAGAATCGTTATGTAATTGAGACACTGAGTTTGAGTGTCCATATACTGTTTAAATAGCTAAAATTTCAGGAATAGCAAGGGCTTCAATTTCAGGAAAGCTGTAACTTACATATATTTGGGTTTCTTCCACATATATTGCTTATTTTTAAGTTTCTGAGAATGGATAAACTCTTCCATCCATCCATCCATCCATCCATCCATCCATCCATCCATCCATCCATCCATCCATCTATCCATCCACCCATCCACCCACTCAGACTAGAGATGAAGGCAGCATATGATTAATGTGGCTATTGAAACAACTTCCATACTGCCTCAAATCTTGATCTGTTTCTCCTCTTTATGGTACAGTGATTTATTTTTAAAAAACCATATTCAATAATGTTAGTTCTCAGAGAGTCTCTATTGTATATCTTAAAGATTCAAATTCATTCTTGAAGGATAAAAATCATATATATACTCTAATACCGATTCCTTTTATAGCATTTTATCTTATGTTCCATTAGCCAGTGGTATCTACTTGAAGCCTACATTCTTTCCACAGGTAATAAAAGTCTAGTTAGGTGTCCCTATCTTGGACCATGTTTTCCTTCTTGAATCATCTTTTGCACTACTCTTTTTTTTTTTTTTTGATTGACTCTAACTCGTCTTTAGAGATTTAGCTTAAGGATTATCTTCTATTTATTCAAACTTTTTTTTTATTGATTTGCCAGTGGTTTACCAAATTAATTTTGAAAGAACAACTTCATACCTCAGTAGATAATATGTCTCACCATATCTACCACCAAAGTTCTAGTGCCATTCCCTCTATCAAATTGACCCCCTCCTCATTCCTCCCCTTCCCCTGGGTAACCACATTTGTTCTGTTTTGTTAATTCCTTTACTCTGATTATTTATATTCTACATATCAGAGTAATTTTCTTTCACTTTCTGTTTCACTTAGCATAATTACTTCAACTTCTAGTTATGTTGTTACAAAAGGGAAAATTTCCTTTTCTATTATACATGAGTAGTATAAGAATTATCTCTTCTTGAAATAGTTTCTGAGAATTTTATTTCTTCATCCCAAGACATAAATGAGTCTTCACTATGGGCTCAGTATAACTCAATAAGCACTTATGGAATCGATTCCTGCCAAGAAGAGTCTTAGGCATTGGACAATCACAGATGAATAAACTTCAGTATTTACCCTCATTGTAGAAGAGAAGACATATAAATACTTAATTGCACTTAAGGGTGATAGGAGTAGTAGAAGAAAAAGTATGATCTTGGGAGAAGGGTATGAGTGAAGTTTTCCCAGAGGAGGAGAAATCCATGCTGGCTTTTTAAAAAGAATAAATTATAGAGTTTTAGCAGTCAGAAAAATATCCAAGATTAAATAAATATGTGCAGTGGTATGGAATATTGAAATAGTGATGTTGTGGGAATTTTTAGAGAAATTGGTATTTGACTGCAAAACTCAAAAGGTGATTATTGGTGCCTGGCTGGTGGGTGTGCTGTGGTGACATGCATCTGAGAGGGTGAGGCGGCTGCCTCATATATAGAGTTATAAATCAGTATTACCTCATTTTTTAAAAAAGGTGATTAAATGGCTTGTGAACCTGAATGTATAATCATAGAATATCTTATTTGTTATCCCTAATCATGTGGTGTTTATCATACTGTATTACATTGGGTCCTATTTATTAATCTTTGAATATGTAAGTTTATCCAAGTATCTAAGATATAGTAGATATTTAGTAAATACATTATTAACATGAAATCTTTAATCTTTAAAATAATTAAAAATTATTTATATTTGGTACAAATCTCTATCAAATCAATTAACTGATTGATCATCTGTGTTTTACCTGAACCTTATCAGATCCAAAGTTTAAGTATACGATGTAAAATACAGGTAATTAGATAGTCTTATTAAAACATTTAAATCTGATATGCAGAGTGTCACATATCCAGTAAACAGCATTTTTAAAGTAAGATGTTATTCAGTTGCTTCTCAAATTTAAATAGCTATTATTATTGACCTCCAGCAACTTTGTCTAGGAAGCTGGAAGTTCTTTGTCTATATCTCTAGTTTCTCATTTCTTCCTTTTATCTCTTCCACATCATTGGACACCAGATGGAGACTTTTTTACAGCAAAAAGAGATCATTAGCCACAGTCATAAAAATTTTGCAACTCCATTGGGTAAGGCATGCAGTCTGCTGGGTCTCTAAACTAGACGACTAATAATCAGTTTTTCAGCCCTGGTGTATTGCATCTTGTTTCCAAAAGGGCATTTCATATCACTTTAGAAATTAGCACAAATATGTCAAAAAATGCCATAGAATTTAAGGAGGTAAAAAACATGGAGCTTCTAATCAGACATAACAATACATAATCATCTGAGAAAAACCGGAATACCCAAATCATATTCTTGTCAACATCCATTGACTAATTGGGTAAGGAAGGAAGAGGGAGATAAAATGGAAAGCAGTCTTCTGAATAAACACACTGCTTTTTCTTAAGCAGTTTGCATATCATTTCAAGAAAAGTCACTTGAGCTTGTTTTGCTATCTTTTACTTTAAAAAAAATTGCCTTTGTTGAGTAATCTGCTATCCATTATGGTTTTCTCCCAATATCTTATCCTTTCTTTCCCTTTAGTATCTTTTTGCCACATATGTTGCTCCTTCAGCCACTTTTGACATTGGACTTCAAAAGGAAAAGAAAAAAGAAATTTATATGAAAATACAGCCACCATTTGAAGATCTTTTTGACACAGCAGAAGAGTATATCCTTCTCCTACTACTTGAGCCCTGGACAATGATGGTGAAATCAGACCAGCTTGCTTACAGAAAGGTATTGTGGCACTGATCAATGGCATGTGAACCTTCAGTCTCCTGCAAAACTAAGGATGAGTGACATTATTCACAAGGGAAAAGTGGAAAATGTCTTGTGGCTGAAGGATTTGGACTTAAGATTTAGGCAGGCTCAAAACTGGGACAGGCATGGACTGTTTTTTTTGCTAGTTTCCCTAAAAAAAAAAGAGCTTCAAATCGATGTCATTTTTAGTTCTCTGTACAAATATGTCAGCAGAGAGAAATCTGAATCTTGGCCTCTTGTAAACCAGCCAAATACACTGTGATCATCTGCTGGCTTTGTCCCTTCTTCCCGTTTCTCAGCAGTGGCTTTAATTTTGATTAATGAAAAAAGCCCGTTTAATTTTATGCTGGATGAGTTACAGTAAATATTACACCCATGGAAAATATAAACGTCTCATATGTATTGTGGAAGCACATTCTCTGACTTCAGTGCTGCTATTTTAAAGCATCCCCAGATGTTCATCAGGTCAGACTGCTTGATTGGATGAAAGTTTCAACACATCCTTTCTCATTCCAAATGAGGTCGTTGTAAGCCTCAGTGCTTGAATATTTTCACTATTCTTATTGATGGGTGGAGGAAATATTTTTAAATATTTATTTTGAATCACAAATTAAAACCATTCATGAGTATTATTTATTTTATTATTATTATTTTTTTTTTAGTTAATGCATGTACCCTGTACATGAGGTCATTTCAGGTGGAACTCAGCTGGCTGCTCCACAGTTTCAGAGAGAGCCATTCTTCCTACTATTAGGAAGAGTGGAGTAAGGAATTAAGGTTAAAGTAGTACCACAACACTATGGAGACAGTTACCTTTGTGGGTTGTGAGTAAAACTATCCATATGGCTTACTGAATTTGTTACAGGGCTCCCCAATGTGAATTGGGTTGCCTGTCTGTAGGTCTTCAACCGTCCGCTTACGATTCAGTCGTATTATGGACACTCAAAAGGTTAAATAATGGATTTATTTATAAGGAGAAAGGTAAAGGGATAACCCAGGGAAAGAGGGAGAGAAACACAGGTTAACTAGGATGTCCTACCAGTTCTGCTGACTTGGACTCCACCGGCATGCTGAAAACCAATTGAGCGCCAAAACGATCAGCTGCGAACCACCAGGCCAAGAGACCCCCAGAACCCACATGTCCGGTTTTATCCCATCCTGGCTGCTCAGCTCCGCCCTCATGTCCCGGTGTGCTTCTTCTTGGTACTGATGGGATTTGGAGTTTTCCAGCATCTGGAGTAGGGGCAGAGTCCATGAAACCTGTACCTGTTGCAATTCCCCCCTTTTGATTTTCATACCACCATATCTATGGTGGCACAGATTTTAGAGTATAGTCAGTCACCAACATTGTCCATGAATGTCCAATATGACAGCCATAAGTGGAAAATAGTCCATTAGTGCATGTGAAAGGGGAAAAAAAACAACTTCTTGGTGTGTATCAAAATCATAGCAACAGAACAAAACAAAACTTTAAAAGCTGTTTAAAAGGTTCTCTCAACCTTGATACCAACTTGGCTGCTCAGCTCCGCCCTCACGTCCCTGCGTGCTTCTTCTTGGTACTGATGGGATTTGGATTTGGGTTTCAGCATCTGGAGTAGGGGCGGAGTCCATGAAACCTGTACCTGTTACAAATTGAACAGACAGAATGATTACATTTTTGTTCCTGATTTCTCTTTGTGCTGAGAAATTAGCATTGCATCCTTTCACCACAATTAAAAAAAATAATAATATTATACTGGAAAATTTAAGATAGCATAAATATGAAATTTTAAAAAATCCTCTCCAGTAATGACTATAGTGTGGAGGAGCATGATTCTGAGATGGTTGGGGAAAAAAAGACTTAGAATTACAACTAACTTCCCTAAACCAAAGCGTTTTGGTATTAGTAGTGATTGTCATAAATGGCATGGACAAATGTTACACACTTTAGTAACAGGAAAAATAAATCTCACTTTGATTCTAGAAACCTCCTTAAATCAGCCCACTGGACTTCTCTAAATGTCCAGCTGACAGGATTAATTACATTAGATTCTTTCCTAAAAAGGATAACCAAGGAGACTACCAAAACTAGCTCTTAAATGCAAAAAGTTCTTTTTCAGTCATCTAAACTGTTTTTTTCTTGCAACAGAGAAATGGAAAATAATCCTGCTGTACTGATTATATAAAGCAGTGTGATCACACTCTGAAGGCTAAGACCTAATATGAGGTTTGATTTGATGTTTGACTCACCTCTGCAGCAGTAAACCTATGCTCACAGACCACTATCATTTCCTATTCTTTTGTAGATTATTTGTCCTTAGAGCTAGCAGTCCCTGCCTTTATGACTTTTACCCCACTATGGTGATAGAAACTACAAATGTGACCCAACATATTACATTGTTGAGTAGTTCAATGGGGTGTCCAGAAAGAATCAGTCCTGGGTGACACCACATCATTCTGCAGAAATGTATGCATATCTTAATCACATGTACTTGAAATCTGAAGTTGTTATAACTAATATTTTTTACTATGTTTGTCCTCCTGCCTTTGCCTACAACATAATTTACTTTATTGGCAAGTGTGTTTGTTTTTTTTAGCCCATTATTGGAAAATTGTGCATTCTTTCCCTACTTTTTCATAATGCACATTCTATTGATGTTGCAAACTTTTTTATTATTTTATTAGGTGGAGCTGGTGGAAGAAATTCGACAGCTAGACTCCACATACTTCAGAAAGCTACAGGCTTTGCATAAAGAGACATTTTCCAAGAAAGCTGAAGTAAGACAACTCTTTACTTAGGCAATCTTTTTTTTTCTTCTTTTATCCTGGAAGGGCTGCCACTGCATAAATTGGCGGGGAGAGATCATACTGTTGATATGCAGAGGATAGGTTGTTTCATTTTCCTGCTGCCTAGTATGCTGCACTTGACAGCTGCCACATTTTATAGATATAGGTTAACAACAAAGTAGATGAAGTAGCAAAAGGAGCTAGGCTACTCACTTGCCTTACCTATGAGCCTCCAGCCATGTTATATTCCTTTGAATATTACTGGTTACTTTCTCTATGACAGCAGCTCTATTTGTGATCAAGGCACAAAATAATTAAATTGAGTTTCCAAATAGAAAATAAACTGTTGTGTAACAACAATCGGCATAAGTGTAAAGAAAAAATATGAAAAGAATGGAAATAATTTGGGGAAGTCAATAAAAAGATCAGGGGAGTGACCAGGACATTACATGTCATTTTGATTTATAAATTTGCCACTTTTGCATTGGCTAAGTAAACCATGATAGATATGGAAAACTGTAAAATGCATGTGTGTATTTACATAAAACATGATAGTTTAGATACATGTTTATAGACATGGAAAATGCTGAGGACATATTATATAAAATAAATATTTTATAAGCAAGTATTTAATAATAATTTATTCAATGTCCCTGAAAAAAAGAAGCAGACGGAATGGAAAGGGACAGCACAGACGCTATTAGGACAGATTCTAGATTCAAAGCTCTTTATGCAGTTTACTGTTGAAATGTTAGATGGTATTGTCCAAATAATTGATTTTTATTTAAGTTTTGCTATTTAAATTGGGAAGATAATTTTTTGTGTTTAGGAGATGTTTATGAAAGGTATTATTTCACTAGGACAGTACTGGTGAAACTGGAACGGGTATTCCATCACACCCTGATCTTTCTAAACAAACAGAATATTGGAATAATGTTCCTGCAGAATATAAACATTTTAATTTTAATGATCTGCTTAACAACAAACTGGAGTTTGAACATTTCCGTCAGTTTCTTGAGGCTCATTCTTCAAGGTGAGGAACATAAGTAATTTTAAATGAATTTCGTCATTTTCTAAGCTATATATATATTTTTAAATTAGTTATTTTTGATAGTGATAGTGATAGAAGTGACTTGGTGCTATGCCAAGTCAAAATTAATGAGCATGACCTGAAAGCTACATAAATAACTTTTTGTTATTTGGGGAGTATATTTTGATAATGGCAACCCCAAATGTGTATTTTTAAGTCTTAAACAATATTTGTTGATACTTTCCCACTGATTAAATTAAAACACTAGTATGTTTATTCTTTCCCTTTTGTGCCTTTTCTTTTGCATCTGTCAAGACAGGGGTCTTAATTGCTACTTCTGAGAAGTGTCCCTTTTATATTTCACTAAGCTATTGAAGTTGTTATAGTATTTTGTAATTTTTATTACCAGTACATAATGAAACAGTGGTGTTTTGCATAGATGTTGGAACCTTATGATGCATTTATGTCATATAAATGTAGCATTGATTAATTGTTTTCTAACATTTTTCTTCAAGATAGTAGATTGGTTAGATCTGGAAACCACATTTCACATAGTTTCCCTTCTTTGTGATAAGAATTATTCTAAATGTAGCATGTTGCCAAATAGATATGCAATTGGCAGAAATTTTCCCATATTGAATTTGACTTTACTAGCCAAATTGTAATAGGGTGAAATAGCTGTGAGATACTACCGATATGGTGGTAGAATCTCTTTGGATTCTGGTATTCCTTCTACTCATTCATATATTTAGACAGGATGAGAAGTATTATAGAGATCACCTAACTGGTCTACAGAGGGATCAGAGATACAATATTGCACTCATTATTCCTTGGTCTAATACTGTGCTAACTAGTCAAGGTAACTAGCTCTGTCAAAATAAAAATAAATAATTTTAATGGGGGAAATAAATAAGGACTGTACTTTGTTTCTGTTTTCGTTTTAGCATGGACCTTATGTGCTGGACAGACATTGAGCAGTACCGAAGGATAGCTTACAGAGATCGAAAGCAAAGGGAGGCAAAATCTATATATATAAAAAACAAATATCTTAATAAAAAATATTTCTTTGGGCCTAATAGTCCAGCTTCCCTGAATCAGCAGGATCAGGTATCAATATATAAACATTTTCTCTATCAAAGTATGAAAGTGTTTCTTTTTATCATTAACCTGAAAATCATTATTTCCTTTTTTGTTTTGTCAAGGTAGCATTTGGTTTATGATATTGTCTGTGATGTAGAGGTATCAGCTCACACCATTAAGTGTTAGTTACCACACTACACTCAACAGTGAGTGTCCCTTTGCCTCTCCATACCTCACTTTCCCCTTCCCCTCCCTTCTCCCCCCATGGTAGTGTCAATTCTACAATAAAATTTCTAGGCTTGTTATGAGTATTGGTTTTACCTGACTCTTTCCTGGTTTTTCTATATTCTACACTTAAGTGACACCGTCTGGTATTTGTCTTTCTTCCTTATGACTTAGTTTACTTGGGATAGTCCTCTTTATTTTGAGGTATGTTGTCACAAAAATCAAGAGTTTATCTTTTCTATTTTTTTTAATTTTAGTTAATTAGTTTTTAACTGAGGCAGCACTGGGGTATCTCCATCAGGTATTATCACCATAGTGCATATACCACCAACGCCTTATCTTTTCTCATAGCTGAATAGTATTCCATTAGGTATATAGTCTTTTTTTCTTTTGCTTTTATCACTTATATTTTAGGCAAATTTTGAGGGTTATTTTTAGGTATTCATAGGACTCTGCACCTTAAATACCTTTAAAATTCTCTCAACTATGACATTATAAAAATGTATTACTCTTAAGTAATTTATAAAATAAATATAGGTTTTATTCATCAATTCATTCACAATTCTATGTGATCAGGATAAGTGCTGAATAAAATCCCTGTACTTTTTAACAAAAACCAGGCATTAACAGTCATAGATCCCATGTCTGTCTCTTTCCTGTTCTTCTTTTAACTGATACTACTCCATACATTCATGCTTAAAAAATCCCTTTTGCCCTTACATTTATTTTTATTTACTAATTTCACAAGGATATTTTTATCACATATTTTATGTAGATTGTACTAGTTCTAATTTCAGTTATGTGGTTAATTTGATTAGCAGTCTTTTTCTTTCTAATACAAAGAAAGAAAAATTAATACAAAGAAAGAAAAAATAATATTAAAATTAATATTATTTGACTAACTGTATGACAGGGTGGCTAAGAAGATTTTTCTTTTATTTTTGTGTAAGAGAATATTACTACTAATAGATTTAACTTATTAATCAAAGGAATGCTAAGAAGGAGGTTGTTTCCCAATACGCAGTTTTGAGCTGTTTGTACACAAAACCAGGTAGAAAACAGAATGATTTATAGCATGAAAAAGCCATCTTTTATTTAAGCTAGTAATCATGGAGAAGGAAGAATTGGGCAACAAAGAAATTGTGTTTTATAAAGGGTGCTACCCTTGCAAGTGAGAGAACAGAGCTGCCCTGCATTGCTATGACAACCGTTATTCCATCATTTGCAACCCAATGTTTGTTGACAATATACATATTTACAATATCTGAGTGAAAGTTGTCTCTTAATTAATTAATGCCCTATTTCTCTCTATACAAAAGAAAATGCTTTCTCAGCTCAGTTTGCCAAGTTCATGGATTTATAGACTACTAGACCTAGAAGAGAACTTAGAAAATTAATAGTCTTATTTTACATGATCCTGAGCCCATGGAGAAATAAATGTCATTACTTGTGGTCACATAGGATAAAATCCCACTCCAGTGTACTTTAAAATATAAGTAAACAGATTCATATATCTAAGACAACTATTGAATAAACCACAAATCTCTTTGTGAAGTAAGGGAAGTCTTCTGTCCTTACAGAAAATGAAAATGGTAGCACCTATTGTGTACTCAGCAAATGGTTTGGGGGGGTGGTGAATGAATAGGTAAATGACTATTGGTGTTTCTTTGCCAAAACAGAAGTTTGTCATTTCTGTTTCATTTTATTTTCTTAGATAATGCAATTAAGTGGTGGCTGGGGAAAAATTCTCCATGAATACCTTGATGCATCTGTTTTAATTGAAATCCAGAAGCATGTTCTGAATAGGCTAGAAAATGTGTGGTTGCCATTGTTTCTTGCAAGTGAACAGTTTGCAGCACGTCAAAAGATAAAGGTTTGTAAATTAGTATAATCTTTGAATAGGAATTCATTAATACCTGTCAAAACACCAGAGGTACAAACTTACCCAGATACTGTATTCTGTGGCAAAGTTGTCAAAAGAATGGAGTCAGACCTCCCAACTTTTGATCATAACATTGACACTTATTAATTGTACAATTTAAAATTTTATATCCTTAAATGCCTCATTTGAAAACAATAGAACTAATTATGGTAATTGCTTCATGAGATTATGAAGATGAGATGAAATGATGTATGGTGCCTGGCACATAGCAAATTCTCAACTATTATTAGTTAATAATGTAGTTATTTTAATGTAATTTTATTGTCCTCACAAAAATGGGCAATGAGTACCCCATACTGTAGAAAATTATGCAGCTCTCCATATTAAATGAAATCTTGAGATAAAAATATCAAAATGAGAGTATTAAAGATTAAAGATATTTTTGATTGAGTGCTAATAGTATTATCTTCTATACATATAAAGGATGCAGAATAATGTATAGAAAATAATACCATTATGTATACTTATACCTCTATATCTGCCCATTATGCATTTTGCTCTGTCTCTCTTTATTCGTGGAAAAGATCTGAAAGGATCTGTAATCTAGGAATGGGTTTAGAAAGAGAGAATTTTACTTTTTACTTGATAAAGGAGAGGGGTTGCTTTGCTTTATTTTTATTTTATAAGAAATATCTATTACTCTGATAATTTAAAATGTGACTGTATAACAGGCAAATGTAACCTTTACAAAAATAATGGGGCAGAGAGTGTAATTTTGGATTTTAGTATATAAAATATATGCCATTAGCCTTGATCAGGACAGAACTTAAAAAGCTGCCCCATATATCCAATATGTCAAACACTTTGAGTCTTATTTATATGGAAATACCCCAGCTTTCTATACTCCTTAAGTTAGAAAAAACAATACAGCTGGGAGTATAGAATATATAGTGTGGATAAGAAAAGATGATTTACTGCAGGCAGAAAATTCCTGGAAATAACCTTTGGTCCAGCTCACATTTCCTCATTCCCTTTCTTCACACTAACTCCATATTTCAATCCAATGCCAAATAAAAAGACATTTGTCTACAGATATTATTTGCTATATTTTCTCACTGTATTTAGCACAATTTTGTTGTAAGTTATAGCCATTTCCTGATTTGGCATTCTCTGGATTCAGGCAACATTAAGCCAAAGACAAAAGTGAAGGGAAAGAATTTATTATAAAGTGATGCGAGAGGGGTCCTCCCTGGTGGTGCAAGGGGTTAAAGTACAGCACTGCAAAGCTAGCCGTAGCCACTTCAGCTCAAATTAGATGATTCCCCACCCTTCCAGATGATCCACCTGGTGGAGCAGACCTCTCCTGTCTTGCCTGCTGCTCCCTTCAGCATGTACTTCATCAATCTACCTGTTCTAAGCCCCACTCTGTCTCTGGGAAATCCTCTCACCACCCCTGCACCTTTGTCCTATACCCAGTTCTATATGCATAAATAAAATAAATCTTTTTAAAAAGTAAAAATAAAGAAATTAAATGGCACTAGAGCATCTCATTACACCCAGGGGAGTTGACACCTAAGCTTTAGAAAAGCCAGGCACCAGGAGCACCTGGGACCCAGCAAGAGTTCCCAGATCTTCTCCCCAAAGTCATGGTTATCGAACACTTGGAGGCAGAACTTCTTGTGTAATTCAGCTCCCATCTCTCCCTGCTATGCAGCTCTCACGTAGCTGGAGAAGTTTCTGAAGGGAAACTGTTGACTAAACAAAACCTCAAGAAATGTCTACTGTATTTCCCCGTGGTGTTGACTAATTTGTACACTCTTCTAAAATGTGTTGGTGCTACAAAAAAAAAAAAGTGCACAAAAGTCTGGGAAGCTCTATCTCTGCAGCTTCAGTCTATTACCTACACTGGGACAATATAGTATTATTATATATATAATATGGTACCATTAACATTTGCTGATGAGGAAACTTACAGAAAATTTGAGTAACCAGGGACCTAGAAGCTTCCATTTCTCAGTCTGATCACTTTTTCCTGAACTGTGCTATCTCTTAGCTATGCTGACCTTTACTTCACCTTTTGAAGCTATTAGATTAAATAATTTCCAAAACTTGACATTCTGAAAAATTGTGATAAAATAATTGGTTTTGCTTTTAGGTACAAATGAAAGACATAGCTGAAGAGCTCTTACTACAGAAGCATGGAAGGAAAATTGGGGTCTGGAAGGCAAGTAATATTTGTTATTCTTCCCTTTATAAGTTCCCCTCTGTCAAAGCATTATTTTTCTTCCTCTTCTTACTCAAAGACCCTTATTGTAGACACTGTTTTCTAAACCCCCAATTGACTGAAGACACTGTTTTTAATTGGCTGACGAAATCTGGGAAAAGTGTGACTCTAGCAACCTTTAAGAACCCTGTTCTTAAAGAGTTTCTTGACCTGTTCAACCCTAGAAATGGACTTTAAATATGTATTGTACTTTATTTTGCCACTGATGGATTTATTGAGTTGAGCTATTCATTCTAGCACATGGCAGTTTGTTTTCTGAGTGCCAGTTACATAAAAAGAATGAGAAGTAAACAGCATAATCAGGAGGTTGAATTATCTTTACATTATCCTCTTTACGTAGAAATACATTTTAGCTTTAAAAGATTTAGAATAACTATCATTTTGGTGATTATTTAAACCTCTGGTATATGTTACCTTACTAGAAACTGCCTGTTTTGCTTCTTAACAAGCACAATAAACACAGTCTTCTTTTTGAGCCTACACACACACACACACACACACACACATACACACACATATATTCATTCTTCTTGCTAGAATAGCAAACTAGATCCAGATGACCCCTTGCAAACTGACAAAAATAAAATTTTATTTGAACGTTAAAAGAGTGTATGTATCTACTAGAATGCTCTTTTTCTGTATTTTCATCTTGAAATAAACTTATTCTCTTTGTTTTTTGCTCTATTTTTATTGAAATGTTAAAGAACAATATTTCATACTATCGTGCATTATATATTATGTTATTTTCTGCTTAACTTACAGGTTTTAGTTAAATTGCTATGTTTTACTATCTTAAGAAGCAGGTCTTAAAACATTATTTGCTGAGTGGGTTTTAAATAAACATCCCATTCTAATACATAGTTGTTCCTATTTATAGGGCTATAATTTTAATATGGACCATATGGTGAGGGTCTTCGCTTTTTGTCCAGAGAGCACATGTGCCTCACTAAAATAGTGATCTGTCCCTCACTTTCTCTGAGTCAAAGGATTAACATCCATCTAGATTGGCTGGAGTTACCTTTGCGTTTTAGTTTCCAGCTCAGATGTCATCCTTAGGGTCCTTCTTTATAAAGTTTTTACTCTTCAGGCTGAATTAGGTATTCCTTCTTTTGTGTTCCCACAGCACTTTCTGCATAACTCTATTAAGCACTTATCGTAATGGTCACATAGGACTTGTTTCAAGAAACTTAATTTATGCACTGACAGTAGTGGAATTTATCTGTTATATTTTTTAATCTTAAGAGTCCAAAGCGGGAGTGAATATGTCATCTAAAATGGTAAAAGTAAAAAAAAGGTAGACATCTTAGATTGCAAAATTATAA
Source organism: Condylura cristata (assembly GCF_000260355.1). NCBI lineage: Eukaryota > Metazoa > Chordata > Mammalia > Eulipotyphla > Talpidae > Condylura > Condylura cristata. The sequence goes on from NW_004567110.1 coordinate 26,747,602, forward strand.
GGATATAAAATAAAACTTTTTTTATTAAATTAAGAGTAAAGCCTTTAAACATTATTGAAACACTATGGTCCTTCTGACTTTTTGTTCTGTAAATTGAATCCTCAGTAGAGGAACTTTATTATTAAAAGTAACATAATAATAACCATGTGTTATTATTAATTACAATAAATAATTTATTGTTAAATAATATAGATGTTTCATTTAAACATATGATTTTTCCAAGACAGAATTACAGTGAAACTCTGTAGTAGATTTCCTGTTTAAATGATCAATTGGTAATCTCTAAAAATTATGAAGAGATACCTTAAAAGTCCAACTCTTAAGTTTTACTTTTCAAAAGGCAGTAGTTATATATTAATATACAACATATATAAGTAATCATAAACTTAAAATATGAATATTTTGTTCTGCTTAAGCATGGAACTTTTGCTATACACTAACATGTAGTTTTTCATTATAGTCCCAAACTGTAATGAATGATGTTAACCTTCTTAAGCGATATACTCATATGTTCTAAATCATCCATTTATTTTTCCCTCTACCTTGTAAAAATTGAGGCATTATAAAAGTGCAGAAACTAAGGGGAAGGTGCCGGTTTTTGTTTTCTATAAAATGTCAACAGTCAGAACTAAGGGAGATAGAAGTTGGTGATTTTTAGCCTAATAAATGATTATTAGGTTTCAGAGCATGGCTAATTTTATGTATTTTCTGTTTTGGAAAGCCTGTGGAAAGTAAGTGGATATCTTCATCTTGTGAAATCATTGCTTTTCGTAAAGCATTATTGAATCCAGTTACTGCAAGACAATTTCAACGGTTTGTGGCTCTAAAAGGAGATTTACTGGAAAATGGGGTACTCTTTTGGCAAGAAGTACAAAAATATAAGGTATTGTACTGGGAACTGAAGTAAACCACCTCATTTGGAGAAGGAAATGCATTAAGAGATCAGAATCTTAACTGTAACTTTATGGGCAAGATTTATGTAAGATATTCCAATTTTGCCATCTTTATACCAGTGTGTAAATATTGAAATATTTATTGTTCTAAATAAAATGCACTTATTATTACAAGGAATATTGAACCCTGAAGTTATAGTTTTAGATTTTTCCAACTATTTCCATATATTATCATCTGATGAGAACCTTCCTGAAAGTGTTAACTTTATTTCTGCATATCATTTGTCTATAAATGTACTATATACATTTTCTTCCTAAAGAGATTCATATTCAGAACTTTAACCACGATCTTGTTACAAGAATTCTTCTCAAGAATATTTATACAGTAGCCAAAGATAGTAGGTTACTGGTAAACAAGCCTATAGAGATGAAAGAGGATTTTTTTTTATTGGTACAGATAATCAAATTTTAAACAAAATAATTAAGTGAAAAATCCAAGTGGCTATGTGCAAGATCCCCCCTATGCCTTTCTGTTAGTAATTTTGGTAGTGTTCTCAACTTGGAAATTTTCTTAGAATAAAAAAATTTCAAGATGCTTTTTAAAAATTTTTCACAAAAAAGTAAGTATTTAAGAAATTTTGGAGAATCTTAAGGAGGTAGAGTCTGTTTTCCAGAATGGTCAGTTATGATTGTGGGTTGGGCAAAACTGTCTTTGAGCCAATATGAATATGAGTAAGTCCAACCCTGCTAGGATGAGAGGCAAATCCTTGCCAAAGAGTGTTAAAGAAACTATAGATTCATACATACTCAGCCCATACTTTTGTGACTATTTCTCATTCCAGACTGCCCTTTATCTTCTTTTTAAAATACTGTAATATAGTTCAATACTAGTTAACTATTGAAAACCATGCTATAGTAGTGGATTTGCAAAGGCTTTATTAAGTATTTAAAGTGTCAACCATTATGCTAAATTATAGCGCTCAAATGGTGAACACACCTCTCTCCTACCCAGGGAAGGAGACATCTCTGAAAACCATTATCATGAAGTAGTATGTGAGGTGAAGACTATCGTTCTCCCCATTTTACAGATGAAAAAGCTAAAGCACAGAAAAGTTGAGAAATTCCTAATGTCCTACAGTTATTTAAATGGTGAAACTAGAATCGGAACCGAGACTTTTTGTTGTAAATCTCATGCTTTTACTTATTATTGCTCCCTCTCAGTAATGACTGTGATAATATGCAGAGCTGGTAACAATATTCTTAACCAAACGTGGTTTTGAATTGTGATAAAGAGAGAGAGAATCCAGATGTTCAACAGTAGGACACTGATCATTTAATTATGATGCATCAATATATAATACATCTATATAATAGAATAATGTAGAATAATCAATGATTATATTATTGAAAAGTTTTTATTATTGGTTTATACTTACTGTTGCTTAGCAAACAGTATGATTTAATCTACAATGGGGGGGTGTATGTGTGTGTACACAAAAAAAAGACTGAAAGTGTATTTTAAGCCAAAAACTATTTACTGAGCACCAACCAAGGGCCAGGAAAATAGGATTCAGTTGTGATTCAGTCTTCCCTCTTAGAGTCAGAGGTTAGGGGAGAGGAATAGATAAGTGTTAGGTAAGGCAGTTAGTGATTAGTGCAGTGCTGAAGAAGCACAGGATATTATGGAAGGACCCAGGATGGACAAGTCTCCTGGCCAAGGAGGGCAGGAGAGGGAGGTGGTGGCAGAAAGCTTACAAGAAGAAAGTGTGCGTAAGTTGAGACTTTCAAAGTTAACTACGCTAATACTATGGTAGGGCAGAACTGTCAGAAAGAATCATCAATTGTTATTCAGTCTAAATCCTTTTTCCTTCACTTGTATAACTCCAGAAATTTGTTTTTCTTTCACAAACTTTATATTCCATAATTATAACCAGGCTCACAAAATAATTTTGTACGATAATTTCACTGGTAACGGCAAATAAAATATTTTTCTTTACAAAAATTATATGGTATAAATAGGTTTTTTTCCTGAGGGAACAGAGTAAATTTAGATGTTTGCTTAAGTTTTAAATTAAGTAGAAAGTGCTAACTGTTGTCACAATGTAACATTTCTTTCAAGCTTTTTTTTTTTCAAACTTATAAACTATGCCAAACTATATGTGAAGTTTCGTGTGGCAAGCACTAGAATTTTTCTTATTTTAATCATGTCCACAAGACAGCTTTCATAATGTCCACCCTACAATGAGTACTTAATAATTTTGGCTTCCTGCTGGTCTAGATCTAGAAGTTCCCTTTTTTTTTTTTAAATTTTTTTGCTTTCTAGTGATATAGAAATCATTGTCTTGACAAAAAAGTGACATAATACAAGCAAGGCTACCTCTTGATTTAAACAAAATGACATGAAACTGGCGAGTTTTAATGTATGGTCACAATAGTGTATGATCTTTAGTTGAAAAGATGATGTAATGGGTTTAACTAAAAGCATATAGGTACTAAGATATGCATGGTGGCACACCTGTCCCCCAGATCACTCTGGTGTGGTCCTCACACCCTGTGCATGCCTACATGCTCAGACTACTTACTGTCTCAGGCTGAGTTCAGCTAGAGACACAAAAACAGTGATATGTAGTGTGTATAGCAAGTACTAGATATGTACTTGTTAAGTGAGTCAAAATAGCCACTAAAACTGTTCCTTTGCCTAGAAACAGTAATCGGGATTAAAAGACGTCTGTGTTTGTATTAAGATATATGAACCTGAGTTCCTCCAACCCAAGGAAATAAAAGCTGTTTTTTTTTTTTTAAGATAATCTTGGCATTGCCCAGTGACCTCTTTTTCTGAAGTAAAATTGTATATGTTAACTGAAACACATATTGGCACAACCCATGTTCTGCTGGTGCTTTAATCATGTATTGCTCTTTTTTATTCCCTTTCTTCAGGACTTGTGCCATTCTCACTGTGAGCAGTCCATTATCCATAAGAAGATCATGACTATTATCAACTGCTTCATTAACTCCAGTATTCCACCAGCTTTACAAATAGACATTCCACACGAGCAAGCCCAGAAGATTATTGAACACAGGAAGGAGTTAGGACCATACGTATTTAGAGAAGCACAGGTAAAGAGTACACAGCACATGGCTAAGCCTATTTCAAAATAGAATGACAGCCTGGGTATTCTTTTAAAACTTTTGCATTGCGAGCCCTCCCTGGTGGCGCAGCAGGTTGAGGCACAGCATTAAGAAGCCAAAGCCACTTCAGCATGAGTTCAATCCACGCTCCAAAGGTGACCCACATGGCACAGCAGACCTCTCCTGACCCGCCCACTGCTTCCCTCAGCAGGGTACCTCATCAATCGGCTTGTTCTGTTCCCCATTCTGTCTCTGGTGAATCCTCTCACTGCCCCTACACTTCTGGCCTGTACCCCAGTTCTGTATGCATAAATAAATAAATAAATAAATAAAAACTTTTGCATTGCACATATTTGGCAATGCCTAACATTGGGACTTACTCAAAAAAAAAAAAAAATCTTTGCATATGCCACAGACCATAAGAAACTAGCAACTTGCTAGTTTTTTGATGATAATATATAGCTAATGCAGTTATTTAGATGTTGTTCTTTGACTTCCCATGGTTATCATATTTATTTCAAACATATAAAACTCCAGCTAATTCCTCCTTCCTTTCCCACCATTCATATTTCCTTTTAAAATATCGGCTACCACAAAAATATGTGTGTCCCAAGATTTGTGTATTTTTAAAGATTGGAATATTCACATAACTCATAAAATAAGTGATAGGAGATTTAAGCACCCGACCAACATAAAGTACACAAGCTCGTGAAAGGAAAATCATGCCTGCTAACTGCTCAAGTTACTTCTTTTTAATATAAATAATAGAAAACTGTGATTTGGTGAACATAATTTATTTGCATTTTAAAAAGCCTTTTAGTGATGTTGTTCCTGAAAAATGATTAAGAAAAATAAATTACAATCGGGGTAATAGTGATGGCCATGTCATGATTTAAGTGATAGGAAACAGAGATTTAGGGTAGGGCTGCCCCTGAGCGTGGAAAAAGGCCATTATTCCTGAACATTCATTTGCGAGCCAGCTGTGTTCTAAGTCCTCTGAGGAACTGAAAGTGGACTCACAATCCAAATTATGCATTAAAATGGGCAAAAATATAAAGGCATGATTGAGGATGTGCTAGAGAGAAATAGAAAAAACATGAAGCCGGAATTGGAGCATCTGTTAATGAAAAGATTGGAGGGATCTCTTCACCAAAATGAGGTCTCCTGATAAGCAGTCCAGGATTTGACCATGGAGATCAAAGACTGAGTCTGGCGGTGAATGTCTGGAGCTGCTTACCTGGGGCGGTTCTGGCATATGCTCGGGAGATGGCAGCCAGTGAGCCTCATTAGAGGTGTCTGCCTTCTCCTTGATTTCTTAAAACAGAGTCCTAAGAAGATTAGACATAATCTTAAATGTAGACTTTGGATCATCTGAAAATGAGGGAACCCTGATTTGGGAGCCTCACCCCTCCAAGCAGGCTATTCCTCCTGTATTTCCTAAGAGGCTCAGGGAATGGCACAACTATTCAGCTGGAAATCTGGTTGTCATTTTCACGTCTTCCCTTTCCTTCATTCACTTATTCCCTTAGCTTCATCCCCTAAAATGTATCCATTTGTCCTTGAAATCTGTCATTCTTTCCACTTTTCTGCAATTCCAGCCACCATTTCAGTTCACAGCTGCAACATGTGTCACATTAATTACCAAAACGCCCTACACCTGGACGTTCTTCACCATATAATTCATCTTTTTCAAAATGTATACCCGATCATGTTGCTTCTCTACTTAAAAGATGTCCACTGTTCTCCACTGCCCTCAGAATGCAGACTATACTCATATCTTTCTAGCAACATCTCTTCCCAGTCTTTGTCATCTGCCACCATCTTACTTAAATATTTGTTATTCGATAAATGGGTCTGACTCTCTTCTTTCCTGGGCTTTTACAGTTGTTTTCTCTCCTTTGCATTTCTGTGATATTCTATATTTTACCTGTGAGAATACTTGTCACACAGCATTGAAAATGATTCTCACATCTCACTTTCCCATTAGACTAAAAGCATGTTGAGGGCAGGGAATGTTTCTTATTTTCTTTTGTGGTCTGAAGGGTTGACATAAAGTAGGCACTCACTAACATTTTGAACACATGATTTGAATAATATAAGAAGATGTCATCCATAATGGAAAGGAGTAAGATCAAATTGGAAATGAGAGCAAAGTTGAGAGCCATCTTTGTTGAATAGTAAGTAAGAACCTCATCTATCTTGGTATTGTTCTCAGTTAAGCCTCTGCTTATCACCTACCAGCACCCCTAGTAGTTAGAAAGCTTTCACCACTCAGCTAATTTTCACTGGCCCATTTAAAGTATTTCACTTTAAAAATTTCCACTGGCTCATACTAAAACGATTTGCTCATCTGCAAAGTAATTCATTATTCATTTAAAACATTAAAATGTTTTCTTATCCACAGCTTAGTTATCTTTTAAGGTTTTGGAGATTCAGGGCAATTTTAATGACTAACATGTATGCTATTAACCTAAAATCTTAATGGCAACTTTTGGGACTAGAGCAATTTTATGTCCTCCATTGAAAAACTGCATCCCAACTGGTTTGCTTTTATGCAAAGAACTTCTGTCAATAGATGGAAATACATTTGAGAGCTGGGAATGACTCAGGCTTTAGAGACAACTGAGAAGTAAGGCCAGTAGTTGGCAAATAGAGGAGGTGGTAGATTTAAATTTAAAAAGTCTATATAAAAACGACCATAATCCCTTAACACTGGAGCAGATGATTTACTTAACTGAAAGCATGGCAAATAAATATAATTGAAAAGTTTTTGAAGTATTGCATTTATCAAATGTTTCATGTTCATAATTAATAACTTTTGTGCTCATAATCCTCGTAAGTTATGGAATTCCTTGACATGATTATGTTTTAAAAGAAGTAAATATTCATGTACAGAAAAGAGAAGTAGTGAAATGTACCAATTTTGGACTCTGCTGAGCTGTGCAGTATATACTTTTCAAAAAGTCCTCTTTTTTTTCCCTGAAGAATTGGCTTGGAGCCTAATGGGATGGTTCATTTTCCTCCAGGGTATTAGGTAAAGGCCATTCCTAGCAACAAGATGTTGGACTTGATCTGATGTGGCAAGTCCTACCTTCTTGGAAATAATGTATGCCTCTGGAACTAATGGAAAAAGTTGGCATGGGAATTTGAGCAACAATTCTTATCTCTATAAATATCACAATTAATCATTTAATGTAGAGTGTCCTCATAGAAAGCATTTGTCCAGGATACCAGTCCGCTTTTTAAATGCTACTTTTCTTGCTCCAACATAAAAGAGAGATTATATCATTTAAAAGTTACTCAAGATTTATTCTTAGATCTGCAGCTTTGTTTAAGAGCTTTTCCAGAGGCAAAATGGTATTTCCTTTCTCTAAAAGAAAGAGAAGGGGGTGGGGAGGCACAGAAGAGAGGAGTTCCCCTTGATGAACTGAATATTTGGAATACTTGCATAAAACAGTAGAGTATGTGGCAGATCGACTAGTATATGTTTTAAAAGAAAACATAAATTTCTTATTTAAAAAGACCTAATGGACTCTTTATTAATACAATCAATTGGTTAGGGAAACATAAAGTAGAAAGTGACTTTTAAGTATATTTAAGTGTTTTCTTCTTTAAAGAAAGGTTTCTCATTGGTAGTAAAACACATTGATGATAAGCATGTGCTGAGCTAAACTATACCAAGATGTCTGGAGACAATAAGTTGGAGGAAACATGCTCTATATTAAAGATAGAATGTAATCCATTATTATGGTGAATTAGTTTAAATTGGTACATTTGTAATATGAGACATGCTTTGTTTTTTTTCCATACAGATGACAATTTTTGGTGTTCTGTTTAAATATTGGCCTCAGTTTTGTGAGTTTAGGAAGAACTTAACTGATGAAAAAATTATGAGTGTTTTAGAGAGAAGACAAGAGTATAATAAGCAGAAAAAAAAATTGGCAGTCACAGAGGATGAAAAACATGCAAAGGTGAGTCAAGATTCATTTTGGTTTAAGCAGACCTTTAAAAGTTATGGGAGTATGGGTGAATTTATAGAATTTGGTCGGGGAAAAATGTAGAGAAGTTACTGAACACAGATTTTAGTTGCTTTACAGCCTCCAGTCAGAGGTTTTAAACTTGGTTTGAATTCCTCAAAATTCATCTCAAATGCTCTCTCTTTCGTGTGAAAGCTTCCCTACAAGTTGGCCTAAGCAATCCACATTCTCTTTACTAGTGATCCTGCCTAGTTGGAGACCATATATTGTCTTGTAAATGAATTTTTACATGCTGTCTTCACTGGACCAAGATCCTCGAGATAGTATTTGTCTTACTCATCTGTCTTACAGATATGAATAATGGTTTATAACACATGCTCAGTTACTGATCATTATTTGCTGAAATATTAGGAATGAATGAATAAATAAAAAAGATATTCTGTATAGAGGTAGGAGTTTTACTATTAAAATGACTCAATGAAACATTGTGAAATTTGTAAGTATGACTCAAAAATTGTCCAGTTTACCCCTCTCCCATTATTGATTTTCTCTGAATGAAAAAGGGGAACTCTTCCCAAGTAATGTTCTTTACCTTACTGTAAGCTTTTGTTCCTATTGTTTCCATATTTCTGATTTGTAGTATTATTTCATATATGCAAGTTTTTTTGAGGAATGTTGAATTCATTTGGAGCTCCTAAATCAGATTTCCTGATTCATGATTGGATCTTAGAGATTACTGCCTCAACTAAAATGTTAAGAGTTCTCTCTTTTTATTCTTCTAATGGTTTTATATAGACATCACCTGCCACTTCTCTTTTCATTTCTAAATGTCTTTCTGTGTTCTCAACCATCAATAACAGAATGTGGCAAAATATTGATAGCTTCTTGGCAAAGTAATAGATACCTTCAACTTAGTAAGCATCCTAGCAAATCGACTTGCATATACATATACCCTAGAGCAATTCATTTACATAAATGTCAGGAGACATGAAAATGATTTATGACAAACATTTTCAGTAACAAAAAACAGGAAACTACCCAAATGTCTATTAACAGGAGACTGGATAAGTAAATTCATACAGTAAAATAGTGTGCTATGATAAAAAATAAGTAATGACCACAACAATAAAAATGGATAAAAGTCAGGAGTACAATGTTAAATTGAAAAATTTGCAAAAGGATAGAAGCAATTATATTACATAGAGATATATTAGGAGTATACTCCTAAAAAACAAAAAATGGAGGTCTACTTATGATTACTCTTATTGTGTGTAATAAACATACAGTGTTACCTATTAGTAACTGCAGATTTCACGCAGTCCTTTCATATTTAACATGGAAAATGTAAGGTAAGAAAGACCAGTACAGTAGAAAGATCATGTCTGATGTTTGTTCCAAAAGCTTGTTGTCAATGAAAACATATATGGACATATAGGAAAAAACAAGTATAAGAGACTCATTCCTTTTAATAGAATAAAAATATATACACTGAAAAAATTACTGTGTAAATCACTGGATTTTCTGGTTTACTGTGGGCATAATTCTACTATTCTTAACCTCAATTTCATCTATTAAGTAGAATAACATTTATTAATCTGACGTGATTTCAGAGAGATTGATTGCATTGATACATATGGAAGATTATGCTAAAAAAGATCATGTAAGCTGTTCTTCTGTACTGTTGTAAGGTATCATTTGATCTGGGTACTAATAGCAAGTGACAGGAGTACAGTTTTTGGAGTCAGATTGCTTATCCTTACTATTGAAGTCAGATTGCCTATCCTTACTATTGACTAGTTCTGATATCTTAGACAAGCCATTTCATTTCTAAAAATTCATTCTTTTCAGTAAAATGGATATAATAATAGAACTTACATAAGGCAGGATTGAATAAGATGCATAATACAGTGCCTGTCATAAGTAAATGTTAGTTATTATCTTAATAATGACACAATAATTTTCATTTATAACAAAATAATTAATATCCAAGCCTATATTTTTAATCTCATAAAGGAATCAAAGAGAGAGTGTAATCTGTAGGAAGTTAGATAGGAAAAAGAAGTCTATTGAAACATTTTGATCTAGTTTAATGTCATTTGATTAAAGTCAATAGTGGCAAATTCATTAACAGGGTCAGAGTGATTTAGCCAAATAAAAATTTTTAAGTTTTAAGTGGCACAAAAATAAACAAGATTAAAGATTAAGTTGGGAAACAAAAGTGTATGGTGTTCATAAAAATACATCATAAAAAGATAAATATTTTTAACAGAAAAATGGATTTTGGCAAGCAATTTATGAAAGAAATACAGTTTATTAAAATCATTAAAAAATGTTCAGTCTCAGTGCTATCTGAAACATGCAGACTGGCAAAAGAGAATACTCTTTTGGTGAGTATACGAAGAGGCCATAAACTCATTCATCGTTGGTAAAAGTGTAAAATGGTACTTTTGTTTCTGAAAGGTGTTTGACAACATGTATCATTTAGAATCTCCATTCTTTTTACTCCAGCAAAGCTACTTTTAGAAATTTATTCCAAAGGATATAATTGGGAAAAAATATAAATGACCTAAATTAATAGCAAGCATTAGTAGTTTTACATCCTTTTACCAGAATATTACTCACCTGTTCTTTTATCACTCAATAAAATATTTGAGTGTATAAGATCATTCATCCTATGAAAATGATGCGTTGTGGTGACTGCACAATAGTGATGGTGCCCTGCTCTTTAAAGTCTACATTTATTCACATATAAACATTTCCACAACATTTTGCATGAAAAGCATATTTTTTTTAAGATTTATTTATTTATTCATACAGAAATGAGGTACAAGCCAGAGGTGCAGGGATGGCGAAAGGCTTCACCAGAGACAGAGTGGGGAGCAGAACGATGAAGTACACTGCTGAGGGGAGCAGCGGGTGGGTCAGGAGAGGTCTGCCAGGCCATGTGGGTCACCTCTGGGGCTGGGGATCAAACTTGCACTGAAGCAGCTGCCACCAGCTTGCAGTGCTGCGTCCTAACCTGTTGGCCACCAGGGAGGGCTAGAAAAGTATATTTTAAGGAAGCCTGTAATAGTGTGATTCTTCTTACATAAAATTTTTACTTAAATATAAAAACATTACAAATTTCATCTACACATTTATTTCCTTAGTGAAAAGTTTGGTGGATATTTGTAAAAATGTCTGCAATTTTATTTTTAAGATTGATTTATTTATTCCAGAAGGGTGGGGGGCAAGGGCTGTGTGTGAGAGGATTCACCAGGGACAGAATGGGGAGCAGAACAGGCAGATTGACTGAAACACACTGCTGAGGGGAGCAGCAGGCAACACAGGAGAGGCCCGCTGTGTTGTGTGGGTCAGCTCCCTCGCTGGGGATCCAGCTCATGCTTTAGTGGCTGTGGAGAGCTTCATCGTGCTGAGATGAAACCCTTTGTACCACCAGGAGGCCCCAGTTGTTTTTCTTAGATGCTAGAATTGGGGGTGACTTTAACATTCTATTTCATAATTTCATTTATTTTTAATATCTTTATATTAATATAAGAACACTTAAGATCAAGGCAATAGATTATGTTAAATTAATGAAGTTGACCTGATGAAATCTGAAATGTAGTGCTCACCACAAAATCTTTTTTCATATTATGTTATCCTTAACTGAAAGTTTATATAATATATAGCATTATTCCCTTTTGGAATAATTTAATTTAATATAATTACAGGATGGAGCCAAACAATATGTAAGCACTTCAGGATCTGCTATGAAAACAGGCCCCTTAGGCAGTGAAACAGTCTTAGGCCTGCAACCATATGGCCGACAGGTAAGCAAGAAAAATGTCAGAGGTAATTCTTCCTCTATAGAGGCGTCAATATTCTTAGTAATACTGAGAATGTCAAACCAGGTCAGCTACCTAGCTAAGGTAATGTATAGTCTATGAAGCTATTATTGAGAGAAATGTGCAATTATGTGGAGCCAAATATTGAAAAATATGTAGCTGAAAGTGTATTTTACCTAATAATGCCATTTGAAAATATTTTCATTTGCATATGATTAACATTAAATTTCAGAAGCATGGTGTAAAAATACAGAGGGTAATAGAATTAGAGACACCAGGCTTCTAATTTTGACTGTCACTTACAAGTCAATTTTAACTTCAGGCTTGAATAAAAATCTTAATCTCCTTTGAGTCTGTTTCATTATCCATTAAAGAAAAGAGGTATGATGATGATGATGGTGTAAGGATGATGCCCTTCTGACCTATCTCCAAATTTTTGTAAGAAACTAGAGTTTTGGAAAACTAAAGGCATTTTGTAAATATAAATTATTATTGTAGTTACTATTATTAACAAATTTACACATGTTGAATTACTTTAACAATTGGTAAAAAAATACTTTGCCATTTTTCAAGTATGGATTTTCTGTATTTATGTATATATGACTATATTTGTTTCATATTTTAAACACTGAAAAACTATAATTAATCCAGGTGCAAAACGGTACCCCCAAACAAAACCTGGATCTTTCTTAAAAATATTGACTGAATAACTGTCAAGAACTGGATAATGTCTAGTCTGTGAAGCTATTATTGAGAGAAATGTCCAATTATGTGGAGGCAAATATTGAAAAATATATAGCTAAAAGTGTATTTTACCTAATAATGCCATTTGAAAATAAACCTATATAAAACTTTTGCAGCATTGGTTCACTGAGGAATAATACATCATCACCCTCCAGTGAAAAAATTTTGATCAACAGAATTGGGGCGGGAGAGTACAAGGGACTGTGATGGATGGTACACGGGTGAATTGGTAGTGGGAAGCCCACAGGGACTACAACTGAGATGAAAATATGTACAAAATGAAGAATGATGTTAATGTGTGTGTGTGTGTAAAATAAAAGATAAAATAAAAAAATTTCAATCAAGGTTATAAAAAATATCTTTACATCATCATACTCATATTAAAGTGAAGTGACATAGCTCAGTGTGTTGTACTTTTTATATATTAAATGTGCAAGTTCTATTTGTGAAAATTCACATACATATAAATTTGATATGTGCATTTTTTTAAATAAATGTGGCACTTTATCAAAAGGTTTAAATAAAAGGGGCTGATCTTCAGTTTATTTCCAAAATTAATTTTGAAAATTGCTTTTCTAGCCAACCTGGTGTTATTCAAAGTACATAGAGGCCTTAGAACAGGAAAGGTTGCTTCTTAAAATTCAAGAAGAACTGGAGAAGAGATTGTTTGCAGGTAATTTTTGCTTCGGGTTGCTTTGTTATCTTCCACCACTGACTAATTTTAGAGGACTTTGCCAATGACCACTTCATTGTTTTCCTTGTTTCTCTTATTTTTGTGCAACCACAGCATCTTTTACAAATTTAGCTATTGATTCAGCTATTTCTTGAAAAAGATTATCTTCCTATTACATCCGGAGTAAGCCTCTAGTGGTAGTCTCACTGCAGTTGTTTCTTCCTTAAGGTGAAAGTTCTGCCTCTCACCTGGCCATTCCCACCACAGAGGGCAGGAGGAGATGAAGAGTGACTGCTCCCAACTGCTCCAACCTCAAAGTCAGGAGGATTGTTTGTGTGTGTGCATGTGTGTCGTGTGTGCACACGTGTGTACATGTGTGTGTGTCTCCTGTCTGTTTTTCTTCTCTGCTGAGGAGGCAAGACTGTGACATTATCTTAATACTTCATCTCCTTTCCAGAGTGACACAACTCAGTGAATTTATACCCCCTGCAGACAGGTACAAGGTGAGTCGGTCAGTTCCACCACAAGTCCCTCTAACACACGCTCATGCATGTGAATACCCTCCCACATGCACACAAACATACCTACGTGTATACATCCCACTAACAAACTGATGAGTAGGTGCACCTTGCCTCTCTCAGACTGGCACAACTCTCTGAAAGAGAAGACTCTGCACTGCTTTTGGATCACTTCTATTTATTCTGTAGTCTTCTCTTCTACAAAGGCCATATATGGAAAATGGGCTCAAGCTCAGTTTCTCAAAGTTGTTTTCCTGCTGAGTTTTTCCAAGGTCTGTTTCCCCAAGTTGGAAATATAAGAAGGAACTTGCAATCAAGCCAGGCTCTTCTTCTGAGATAGATACTGGCGAGATGAGTATCTGGACTGGATACTAATGTTGGAGTCTGATGGGGCCCTTGCAGAGTAGCATAGCAGCATGGTGTGGTGCAAATGTGACCCATAGGCCCAATACTTGAAGAACCCAGTAAAAGTCAGTTTTCATCTTCAATCTTCAGCCTACCTTTGTTTTCTAAAAATCCCTAGTTTTCTGGTTCATAGGAGGGTTTGATGAACAGGTCTTTATCTTCTTAGCCTGTTCAGCTTTCTTTTGTCTCTTCTGGTTGATCCTAGACCATCCACCCTTCTCTGGCTCCTCCACCCTTAGATCACCCTAACAGTACCCCCAACATTTAGACTACACTAGCTACACTAGCATATCTGTGAACTTTTTTGATTCTCAGTACAACTCTGTATAAGTTTGTCTGAGATTTATATTTTCTATAGCTGCTTATATTTTCAACTTTTTTTTTTTTTTTTGCAGGAGGTCTTTGAACCAACTTTAAATGACCTGGAAGCTCAAGTGGTTTTTTTGGATGGTCTGCATTAGAGTATATAGTTTGGCTTGTTTTCTCCCTGCAGCTTTAAAATTACAGCTATTCTGTACACATGACATAAATGACTATAAGAGTCTTTAGAAATCCTTAGAATAAAATGTCTTCTATCTAGGTTAGAAGACTCATTGCTTACTACAGACCTTAAAAAAGTGTAATGTTTTGCTTCCCGGACAATCTTTTAACAAATATTCCTTGAGCTTTACTGTATTTGTTTAGAAGATATATTCAGCAGGTGATTAGGGAGCTAATATTCCTAGCAATAAACTGACCAAAAAATATAAAAGGACTTCCAGGAGGGCACCCAGGATCTGCATTGCCATAAATGTCACAAATGAAGTTTTATGCCTCTTGAAATTTGAGAACCGCTGCTTCAATATATGGTTCCTTTAGCTCTGAGGATAGCAGAGCACTGGGGAAGTGTCTTCCTTTCATATTTTTCATTGAAGGCAAGACATGATCCACCAGATAAAAGGAATTGAAGTAGATAGGCTTCTAAGTGTTAGAATTTCTGCTTCTCTGGTGGGAATAGCCTATATTCATTGTTTGTTGTAGCAGTGGTGCTACTGACTGACATTCTTTTTTGTTGTTTCTATTCCCTGTTATTTTGGATTTTCCTAGAGAATCCTTAATATGGTCTGAGGCTTATAGTTCTTTTAGCTGTAATCCCTATTATGATATCGAAGCACTGTTGATGTGGTGGTACAGTGTTAGGAAGAAAGCCTCCTTGAATCTATGGTTAGATCTCAGTCTCTCAGTAAGCCTGAGTTGGGTATTTTCCTTCCCCCTGGTCATAGGCTTTGGTAGAGCTCTGGTCTATTAGGCTACAGTAAAATAGTTACCCTTGAAGGCAGACCTTGGTAGGAAGCACAGAGAGCTCTGGGTGTTTCACTATGGCTTCTTTACCTTTTCTTTTGCCAGAAAGAGCAAAGGATTTTTCTCTAATCTTCAAGTGTGAACCCGGTGGAGCTTTTAGAAGTACAAGGTTGGGAGGGGGGGAGCGGGGAAGGAGAGGGGGTTCATGGATAACAGTGGGTTCCCTTGGATTTTTAACTTTCAAACTCTTCTGTCTATACTGAGCCTCCAGCTATTGTCAGTTACAGTTTGAAGTATTCCTACTGAATTGAAATTTGCCCCAGCTGCTGGCTTTTCTCTCTGAACTACGTCTGCTCCTGAGCTTCATCTCCGATAAGCTGTGCGTTTCTGTATCTGCCTGTCTCTCCAGTTTTAGGGACATCCATTTGCCCTGTTATCATAGTTCTTTGGTAAGTCCAAGAGCTTTTTTATTTCCAATTTTTTCTTGCAGTGAGGAGGGTGATGCTGGTAACTTTTAGGCTTTGTACACGTGATGTGAGGGTCCTGAAATTTGACTGTTTCTTTTTTAAAGTATTCTGCAGCCATTTTTATTCTTAAGATAAAATTAAGAAAAAATAGTTGGTCTACATTTTATTGTTTTACATATTCACATGATGACAGGTTTTAAAGTATAAATAGTTACATATTTTTGGTCTACCCTCAAAGAGGCCACTGCAGAGGTTAATCTCAATTTTTGCCACTAGAGGCAATTTCCTACTTATGTGCCCAGGAAATAGCTTCTGACATTCTTTTTTACCAGCTCTTCAGTAAATGTCCTCCTTTTCCAGCCTCTAATTTGATGTATGCCTTATTCCACATTCTTAGCACTTTAGATCTGAGTCTTAATCAGTATCTCTTCTGCCTGGCCGCCCTCCATTTGTTCTCAGAATGATCTTCCTGAAATGCATACCTTCTTAGGAGAATCCCTTGGCTACATCCTTCATGGAGATGATTGGTAAGCCTGTTCCTGAGAAAAGAGAGGTTCCTTATTTAGCGTCCCATACATAAGGCCCCACTGTCTTTTGATGTAAACATTCAGAACAAGCAGGTGTTTCTCTGGGAAGCTGCCTTTGATGTCCTCCTCCTATCCAGGTCCCCCAAACAACTACAGAAGTTAGTCCCTCTCCTGTCCTGCTCCTACACTTGCTCATGACTCTGTAATAGCACTACCCAAGTCTGCTTCCCCAACAGGGCTGTTATTTGAATTTTTATTCTAGTACCTTATATCTGGGAAATAAACATTCATTAAATATTTGATGAAAAATGAGGGAAATATTTCCACTGTAAAAATCAAAGGAAGGTAAAAATCTTAGGTAAGAAAGTTTGTTATAATGCTGTTCATAAAAATTTGCTGTTAATATTTCTATAATTATGAATACAATTGCAATTTTATGTAAAGTATATGATCTTTGCTCTATCTACATAATTTTTCATATTTATGAAAATATCTTTCAAAGAAGAAATTATTACTTATTAAACCATGTATATCATTTTAGACATGAAATTCTTAAACTTGACATTATTGCACCCTTTGTTGTTGAGGGCTGTCCTATATAATTTAGGATGTGACCTCTGTGACCTTGACCATCTATGTTAGTTACACCTCCCCAGTTGTGACAGTCCAACATATCTCCAGATAGCCAAATCGTCCTTAGTTGAGAACCACTGCTTTAGACTTTAGAACATTTTTATGTTTTTTTTTTTAAATCACCAATTGCAGATCTCCAGTTAAATTCTAATTCCATAGCATACAAATTTTTTAAAAATAGTATCACTCTTGCTTGTTCAATAATACTCTCATAGTGCATCCTAACTCATGAGGATATATTTGTTTTGGAGAACAAATTTATTGTGTCCACTTGCATACTTTTTCTTCTTTATATCATCTTGGAGTATGTCTATAGGAAATGTGCAGCCAATGTTTGTGAAATAATAAAACTTAAAATTCTTTACTTGTATTTAATGTAACAGATACCATTTTAAAGGTATTTTTAAAATGCCCTGAAATATGATTTGAGTTTATTCAAATAAAGAGAATCTAATTGTATAATAGGTTTGCATCTGATGTGCTTCATGGTTTTGAGTTTCATAAAGACAACTTAATTTTGGAAAAGTTTTAGGTTTTAAAAACACAAATTATTATGTATACTATGTCAATTTATATCTACTTTCAAACATAGGGAAATTGAGCTCATAATTTTTTTACATTATTTTTTGGGTGTGAATAAGTGTATTTAAAAATAAATACTATAGTAAAATAATCCAAAAGCAATTTGGTCAGTTGGATCAGATTCAGATTGTGTATATTATTATTTGACTAAACAGATATACTATTAAAGTCATACCCTAATTCATATTATATTTCTGTCATGTGATATACCTGAAAATTACTTTTTTTTACCTTTTTCATGTGTATGCACATCTTTCACATTTATTAGACTACAGTTTAATGTGGCTCCAATTTTTAATGGTCTACCAGAAAATCATGTTCCTGGCTAGTTCTTCCTGTGAACTAGTTTCTCCTACATGTGGTAGTGTTGTCACTGTGCTATTCTTCACAGTAGATATGGCACATCTCATTCCTACATAATTGTAACTCTTGGTTGGGAACCCTTAGTTATTAATTATTCATGTACTCACTGATGTCATTTTTTTGGACTTAGTGCGGGGCCCTTGGGTTCACTCTGGGAATAGTTTCACCAGTGGCACGTGTGGTGAGTTCCTAGGCTAGTTTCTCCAGGAGACAGAGATGTTAAATTATGTTTAAAGAGCAGGTTTATTAGGGCAGAGGACAGAAGAGTAAAGGACACTTGCATAGGCACAAGTGGGCAGGAAGAACTGCCCTGAAAGGGACCAGCTTGCTGAGAGGCCTGCATGGTTTCAGGAGAATGGTCTCTGCTGAGGGAGCTCAGTAAAGTCCTAGCATGGTGTGGGTCACGGGCAAGCTGAAGGCTGCTGCCCTGCAGAGGAGGAGAATGTGTGGAAAGGAGCACCTGCATAGGCACAGGTGGGCAGAGGACTGCTGCCCCATCCAGGTATACACATCTTCTCTTTGGGAGGGGCCCACTCCTTGTGTGTCTAGGTTTGTTGTTGACTTTGAATAAAATCTGAAAGGCACAGGAGATCCCACAATGGGCTCCATCTCCATATCTTTACCTTTCACCTTTTGGGTCTGTGATAGATACCGGTCTGCTACCTGGTTAGATTTTATGCTTTGTGATCTAGGCATTGGTGCCTAAAGATCTTGTTTCCAATAGCCAGCTGGGTCAACAGCTATGCTAATCTCTACTATTCCCAACTGCCTGTGTGAGTCAATCTTGTGATGCCTCCTTTCTGTGCCTTCCTCCATCACTCACTCTATAAATAAATATAAGCCCATTATATTTAAGTTAAAGTAACACTTACCTATTGAACTTTTTATATTTATTATTAAAAGTAGATATAGAAGAAATAGTATAGATTTCTTTTAAGAAATAATTCATTTGGTTCTTATGAAAAACACTCTAACTGTGATAACATTTATTCCGTCTGAGGATTTTAAATGGATTGTTGCAAAATGTTAGTGTGCATTTTTTTCATTTTGTGTATTATTCATTTGTAAGGCTTGTCAGCAGACAAGAAGAATGCAGTTAATGGATTGTGATTTTAACTGAAAAATTTTTTTGCCCATTAAGACTGTTATGGGCATGGTCCCCTTATACCATATGTGTTTGACGTTCCCATTCTGCCAGAAATATAATTGTTTTCAAATCAAGAGAATTATCTCTTCTAAGAAAAATACTCTTGCACATAGAAAAGCAATCATCTCATTAACTAGAATGTGAAATGAGGCAAATGACAGGACAAACAAGGAACAAACACATTGTCATACAGGAAGAATGTGCTAGCGTGCAAGAGCTTATGCATTACTGCTGTTAAGGCAAATAATGTGATATATTAACAAAATGTAATGTACTGTGTAAAAATATAAGTGTGTTGGAGCAGTATATGTGTTTGGAAGATGGCTATTCTTGTTGATAACTCTTAACTATATTTTAGCTTAAGAAGAACGAGAGCTTTAATTCAGATGTAATTCAGCAAAGACCACTATGTAATCATTATAGCCATCAACAAATGGATCCATGTGCAGTTGGTCCAAAAGTTACAAAAGCTGTTTCTGAGTTCTTGTTTGTACCCACCATTTTAAACTTACATCAGAATTAAGGCACGCAGGACTTGAACTGACTTCAAAGACTAAACTTTGACTTCTAGCTAGTTTTGCTTTTTTCTTTTATTGGTTCATGTTTTCCATTTGGCTTCCATATCCTGTTCTAGCTTGATGCCCCTTCTAGAATTTCATTTACAAAATCTTACAGCCTTGCTTGGTGAAACACACTAATTAATGTTGTGGTGGAGGCTGAAGATTTTAGCAATCTCATGCCTCCTGCTTGGAAAAATATCTGCTGTTTTTCCACCCATGTCTAGCACCATGTTGAACATGGCATCATGCATCTTAAGTTGAACTCTAGATGCATTTAATCAAAATACACTTAAAGAGGACTGTTTACACTACCTGCTGCCAATATTATTAATCATAAAGTTCAAACCTTTCACTGCAACAGCAATATGAGATCTACTTTTTCCTAATAAGATTTTTCTAGAAAAAACAATAAAGCAAAAACAAGTCATTTTATGATTTTCTTAAAAGACCAAGTAACACTTAAGTTGACTGCATTCCAGCTTTATAAAATAGACAGTTCTATGCATGGGCTTTCAAAATTCCTTATGAATATACTAGACAATACTAATTTAAAGGATAAACCCCAGTGTCACAATTCTTTAGCCTGACTGGGAATCCTGTACGACAACCAAGCTCAGATGTGCAGCTTTATCCTTGAGGCAGGAAGTTTTGTTTGTGACCAACTTCTCAAAAAATTTTGATTACTGTTATGATACACCCATTATATTTTAGTTGAAATATAATGACTCTAAAATTACTTGTGCCTACCAAACTTTTAGTGAATCCAGATGATGTTATATATTTTTGGTTGGTCTGCATATCATCTTGTGATAGTGACTATATACATCAAATCAGATTTTTGGATTTCTTCTTCTTTTTTTTTTTTTTAGTTCAGCCTTTCTGTAGGTTTAAAACATTTGAAGAAATAGTTGGGTGGTATTATTAGAGCTGTACTTTGTTAATTCCTGAGATGATAGTTAAGTTTTTGACTTTTGAATTTCTATAATCATAGCTAACTGATGAAAAGGAAAAACTACTGTTGGAACTCCAAATTCAGTGAGCTTAGAACATAACACTCCTGTTTAGTTGGCTGACTTGGCCACAATAGTTGGCCACAGGGGTCACTGTCTATAAACACAGGGAGATGGAAAGGAGACTGTGAATCTCTGCTGTGGTTGTAGCAATCTTGACTGCCAAGTTCAAAGCTCTCTTTGCCAGGTTACCTTATTATCCAAATCCTCATGTATTTGAAAGCTTTATGGGTCTTTGGAGACCTTCTGATGAATATGATTCCACCATACTTCCAAGAACCCGGGGATCCAGGATTGACTAGTGAAGAGATAATTTATGGTACACTTACTTGAGCTCTGATAGGCAGTGTTTATGTTAACATAACCCCTGTGTCTGTCTATTGTACATGTACACAAAAACAAAGGAATGACAAGTTGGCTAAAAACAACTGTTTAAGAAAGCATAAGGAGAAAACATGTGAGTTTTTTAAAGCTGTTTTTCTCATAACTTACAAATATATTTTCCAATATAGCAGACTCTGCTTTTTACAACATTTAATAGAATGTTTCTTTTGAAATACAGAGAATCTTGGTCAGAAACATATCACTTAACTTCCACCTTAAAAACATCTGTAACATTTCTCAGGTGCTTTAACAAATTTGCTATTTATAACAAAATCCATTATTACTAAAGGAGGTAGAAAGAAAGACCCAAAATGATATTATACCTCTTTGAAAGCATAGCTCCAGGACCAATATAGAAAGAGAAGAAAGAGTGAGCAGTTATACATGGGTAGAAAGGGGGAGAAAGCATGTTGTGACCAGGAGAAAATAGAACATATTAACTTCTGCCCACATCCTATTGAAGAATTCAGTCACCTGGCCTAAAGAATTACTTAGGATGTTAGGAAGTAGAGAAATAGAACTCCAGTGTGTTTTAAAGAGAGGAAAATGACATGAAGTTTTGTGGACACATAAATGGAAAATATAAAATGTTAGAGCACTAAATGTTCAAAGCAAATATTAATAGGTTTATAGGGATGAATAGATTGCAACACAGTAATAGCAAGGGCTGATGTTTTGTTACTGAATTTCTGTTTGAATGACCCGTACATTGATGTAAATGAGGTATTAAAAAGGAGCTAGGGAAAAAAAGGAATATATAAAGCTCTAAGTAAATAACAAAATCAGAGTAGAAATAAATAGAAACAAAAGA
Organism: Condylura cristata; assembly: GCF_000260355.1. Lineage (NCBI taxonomy): Eukaryota > Metazoa > Chordata > Mammalia > Eulipotyphla > Talpidae > Condylura > Condylura cristata. The sequence continues at coordinate 26,769,533 of NW_004567110.1, forward strand.
TTTCAGAGAAGATCAGTGAAATGACAAAATTTTTGCCTTCATAGAAACTAACAAAATAATAGTAAGGATGAGAGGGCCCAACTAATCTTAGAAATGTTAGAACTGATTCCACAGAAATAAAGAGGTAATAAGCAAGCACACACAAACAAAATAGGTAGTATAGAAGAAATGTATACATTTATAAAAATATGTAACCCACCAAGACTGACTCATGGAGAATCAGAAAATCTGAATCGACCAATTGCCGATAGGGATATTGAACAATTAATTGAAAACCTTCCAACAAACAAAAGTCAAAAGTCCAGAATCAGATCGCTTCATTAGTGAATGAAGCAGGGAGAGAATTAATACCCATGCTTTCAAACACTGCTGAAAAACAGAAGAGGCGTGAATGCCTCCAAACTGATTTAATGAGGCCAGCATTATGCTGAGATCAAAACTGGACAAAACCCAAGCGAAGAAAGTTAGAGGCCAATGTCTCTGATGAACATACATGTACAATTCCTCCACATTGAACCCTCTTGCTGTTTTTCTGTTTTCCCCCATTTTTTTTGAATGTCTTTCTCCTGTCAGTATTGAATTGAATTCCATGTGATAGAAAGAAAAGATCTTCCATGTCTTGGTAGCTGGGCTCAGGAGAAGTGTTCTCTGTGTGGAGTAGTCACATACTTCATCTTACTGTATGAGCCTTATTTGGCTTCCAGTCTGAGGGCACCCTCTTGGGGGCCCTGTGAGTGATGGTGGAGGATGCTGCAAACTTTCCCCCCTGCCGTACACCCCCAGCTTCTCTGAGGAACCGTCACTCAGCCTGTCCCAGGGACACCCCCCCCTATGAACCATTCACCCAACTGGCTCCCCAAAGACAGAGCCCAAGGTAGTAAGATACTCTTGGGAGTTGTCCATGAATGGCTTAGACTTTTCATACCCTTCGAGGAGGGCTTTCCCACTTCCTCACCTACCTGAATGCCGGTGGCATTGGTCACCCACACACCAAATGACCCCTGTGCAAATGGATCCTTGCTCCCCAGACTGTCCAAGTCAGGGTAGCCTTCTGGAGGCCCTTGGTAACTCTGAGAGCCCCCTCAGTTAGTGTTTAAATGCCAGTTACTCCCCAACAAGGGGAAGTCCACCCAGGAATCAAAGTTCCCTTGGAAATGAGTTCATTGGTCTGTCTGACATCAGGGGTACTGTGGAGTCACATCAAGGGGCACATTTTCATAGTGTGTCACAGCAGACGCCTCTGGTAAGACTCCAGGCACTGGAGAAACACTTCTGGGGCAAACACAGCCAGGATGGGCAGTTGTCAAGTAGAGTAGGAGGGTAGTTGCTCCTTACTATCCCAGGAGCGTAAAGGTGTCACTTCCCTCCCCTGACCTTCCACTCCCCCATCACTCCTGTTGCTACATTATCTTGCCACCAAGTATGAATACATGGTGTCAGTATAACAGTGTAATCTCCATAAAAAGGGTAGGTTCCAGGTCCCTTGCCTCTCCTGAGGAAGGCTGGAGCAAAGCATGGAGGGAAAACTAGAAAAGACTGGGGAGAGGACTTAGAAGAGACCTGGCAGAGGCCAGCAAACAGTGAGACAGCTGAAGAAGAAGCCATGTTTGCTTCTCAGCCCTGTACTTTAGGGGCATGGAATTTTAACAGGGTGGGCCCCAGGAAAAGGGGAGGGTCCAGGTTTCCTGCTCACCCAAAGAAGGGTGGGGCTGAGCAGGGAGAAGAAGCTGGAGAGGAGTCTGAAGCAGAATGGAGAGCCGGAAGGAAACCTGAGGAAGCACATGGAGCAGAGACACGTGAAGAAACTGCGCTCGCTTTTTATTGGTCCTGGGTGAAACAGACGTGGGTAAGAGACCCATGGCAGGTTAACAATAGCAGCTCTTGGTTTTGATTTTGCTCTTTTCCTCTTGTCCGCCAGTTTTTGACCCTTTTCTATGGACCCCTGCTGGAAGGTGCTTTACACTTGGGTCAGGCTTTTGGGTATTGTTTCAGGCCAGTCCTGTTTGGGTAGACTTTTACCCTCAAGGGGATGGGTAACTTTGGGTGCTGGATTTGGAAACGATATCCTTTGTCTTTTCTGTATTACACACTAACTGTATTAAAGTTCATTTCCATTAAAGGTTTTATGTTTTGCCTGGATACAGCAGATGTTCAAACCTATTTAGAGCAGGTAGGTTTGGGGGTTTAGGGGTGCCCCTCTCCCTGTCTTGTTAGAAAGACACTTGGAAGACATGTGGGTCAGAGAGACACATGGGAAGGCTGACAAATGGCAACCTTTATCTTGACTCGTATTTTGATTTTGCCCTTTTACTTCTAGACTACCTGGCTCCTTCTGCCCCTGTTCTGTGGTTCCCTGCCAGAAGGTGACTTAGACTGTGTCAGGCTTTCAGGCCTCAGTGGCACCCTGCTTTGGGTGTACCCTGTTTGGATGGGCCTTTACTCATGAGAGGATGGGTGTCTTTGGATGTTTTATTGAAATTATATTCTTTTTCATGGCTCTAATGCATATTAATTCTACTAAAGTTCTTTTTTATTGCTGGCCTTATACACTAAGAGTATATTTGTCTTTATGCAGAAAATGGCAGAACCTACTTAGCGCATGTAAGATTTGAGGGTCCTGGGGCACCCCTCATTCTTCCTGCTAACATAGGGGAGCAAAAATATGCCACCCCAAATTATATCTTTGGCAAAAACTTGATTTCAGGAAGGGACCTGAGGCTGATTGGAGGCTGCTGCTGCTTTTGATGTTTGTTACTCCTCTAGGATCTATTCCAGGAAGACTTAATCCCCTTATGTCTTTTTCTTGGAGAAGGCAGAAGTGTCTTTGTTTTCCTCAATGAGCCCCTCACTGAATTTCTCCTTGTTCCCCATCCTCCTTTGTCTTATAAGCAATTTAAGATGGCATCTAAAACTATGCTGTTTATTTACTTAGTCATGGTGTGTCTCTCCCATGTATAGAGGAGGTATGCATGTTATTAACACTTCTATGTGACTTCTTTTCATGTTAGTCTTTTTGATGCTTGCTTGATTATTTGCCATTCTAGAAGAAACCAGAGGGATGGCAGATGATACCCTTTGTGACTAGACAGTGGTCAACCATTACCACAGAAAAATTGCATTACTTTTATTATTTGAATTAGGTCAGTGTCCTTTAAAATTGAGCCAAAGATCTTTTGATTAGGACAAAAACATTGTTTTAAGCAACTGTCAAGCCAACAGTTGTTTGAGAAATCATCAGATTTGTGAGGACTTAAAGATAATATTAAAATTTATGATATGAATAACGTGTGTGTGTGTGTTTGCGTGTGGAGAAAGTGGCGAGAGAAATTAAATGAGGTAAAATATTAACAGTTGTTACCAGTTATATAAAAAATGTTTTGTACTGTTCTTGCAATTTTCTGTAAGCTTAAAATTCAAAAAATAAGCTTATAATTCAAAATAAGTCTTAAAATAGAAAATGTGATGTCCAAATATAGGCATTTTCAGAAAACAAAAGCTCAGACAATTTTTGGCGCTAGACTTGCACTGCAGGAAATACTTAGGAAGTTCCCATGGCTGAACAGAAATGATCCCAGATGGGAGCCTACATCTGTGGGGAGGAAGAACACTGGAAATAGTAAGATTTCTTAGCTACACTTTCAGATTTGTAATTCAATATGGTGGATTAAGCACATGTGTTTAGCTCCTCTCCCTCCAAACTCCTAAAAATTTCTGTACAGGATAAAGTTGTAAACCCACAGAAATAATACATTGATCAGCTTCAGCAAATTTCTGGAGACTGAAAGTAGGTGATGGAGTGAGGAAGGAAAGAAGAAACCTCACTTATAGTGGCTGTTGCAGTTGTGGAGAATATATAACAACTGCTCACAAGCTCAGGGCTCAGAAGTGCCAGATCTGCAGAAATAGCAAAATATGGGAGTGAAAATAGTGAGTTTCCTGAAAGTCTTTAGGCAGAAAATTCAACACGGAGACACATACACACACACTTCTGTAGAAAATACCTCACTCTTTCCAAGGGGGTGGTTTAGAGAAGGGAGGGAGAGAAATAACAGCGAGGGAGAGAGGTATTAATTCAAGAGTTTGTAGTAGGCACAAATGTAGTTCAATAGCAAAGAACAGACATCATAAATTTTCATTTGAAAAGAATGCATGCATCTTACAATGAAAAGCCAACTTAGCCCCACCCTCTCCTGATTTTGTAAGTTCTACTTTTTTGTGGATTCCACAGTGTTTGTCTGTGTCTGGCTTGATTCACTTATTGTAGTATCTTTGAGATCCATCCAGAATGTAAAAGGAGCAGGATTTATTATTTTTTTTATTTTTTAAAGATTTATTTATTTATTCATACAGAACTGGGGTACAGGCCAGAGATGCGGAGGGTGAGAGGATTCACCAGTGACAGAGTGGGGAGCAGAACAGGCAGACCGACGAAGTACACTGCTGAGGGGAGCAGTGGGCGGGTCAGGAGAGGTCTGCCACACCATGTGGTCACCTCCGGGGCAGGCAGGGATCGAACTCATGCTGAAGTGGTTTTAGCTTCTTGGTGCTGTGCTTTAACCCGCTGCACCACCAGGGAGGGCCCAGGATTTATTTTTTTTAATGGCTGACTATTCTATTGTACATAATTTCACAACATATATTAAATCATAACATTGTACACCTTAAAAAAACAACCAAAAAAATCTTTAGTTATTAATCATACTTTAGTAAAGTTGAGAGTGGGGAAGAATTTAAACAAATTCACAAAGACCAAAATTCTCTGAGAAATGAAAGGAATTGTCTGATAAGAGACTGAGCAATGAGCAGTGAATTAGGCTTTTGTTCAGCACACAGCCCTCAGTCTTTTTTATAAGGACCCATATCTAATGGCTGCTCCTTGTCTTAACCTGAACTGATACCTGCCAGTTCATAAACCGTGCTGTGGGCTCAGAGCTAAAGGTGAGCTTTCACATTGCCTCATTCGTGAATATGAATGAGCAGCCAAAAATCTTCAGAGAGAAGTGTGCAGGATTAAAGGGAAGAAAGCCACAAATATTATTCCCTAGGAATAATATTCATGGGAAAAAAACCAACAACTTTAATACAAAATGAAAGAAGTGCATGTTTGTAGTCACAGAATATAAAAGAGCAGGTATTTCTATATCGTGTTCATAGCTTTGTTTCAATAGTCAAAAGGTACAAGCAACCTCGACCTTCATTGATAAACAGATAAATGGATTTTACAAAGGAAATTCTGACACATTCTACAACAGGGACACAACCTGAAGACATTGTACTAAATGGGGAAGTAGCCGGTACTATGGTGAGGGCCTGTGCTGACCATGGTCCAGCCAAGGGTCAGCAAATTATGACCCTTGTACTACAGTCATACAATTTCTTTATATCACTTTGCATTACGTCATAACATTATACAGTCCCTGCCTTCCCATTTGTAATGGCAGAGTTGAGTCATGGCACAAAGATGGTATCTCACTGCCACATCTGGCCCTTCGTAGTAAGAACTTGCTGAGTCCTGACTTAATCTCTCATAACCTACAGACCCTCCCACTCCCATCCACCTGTCTGCCAACCCCACTTACATTACTTTGAAGGAAATAATCAAATCAAATCATATGATTTGATTGGCAAATATTTCAATATGTATTGCTGAACTGCAGTGGCATTGCCATCTGGAAAAAGAGATTTAACAATAGTTCTTCAACATAATAACAAATTAGCATCACATTTCCAGTTACCTCCAGGTTATAAATAGTGTCAAGTTTTTTTCCTTTCCTTTTCATTTTTTCTGAATCAGGAGCCAAAAACATTCCACCTGTGGTTACTGGATGACATGTTTCTAAAGTCCCTGCCCCCCTCCCCCTTTTAAAGATTTATTTATTTATGTAAACAGAACCTCCAGTGCAGGCCAGACCTGCAGGGGTGGTGAGAGGATTCACCAGGGACAGAGTAGGGAGCAGAACAGGCAGGTTGACTGCTGAGGGGAGCAGTCTGAGAGGTCTGCCACACCATGTGGTTCACCTCTGGGGCCAGGGATCAACTCAGGGAACTCACACTGAAGGGGCTTGCAGTGCTGTGCTTTAATCTGTTGAACCACCAGGGAAGATCCCTTTTAATCTGTGTTGCTTTCTCCTGCATTTCACCGACCCCCAACCCCCATGACAACCCCCCCCCCTTTGTTTCTTGCAACTGTTTTTCTTTTGAAGATCCCAGGTGGTTCTATGGAGTTTCCCACTGTCTAGATCCTGCCAGTTACATCCCTGTGTTGATGTGTAACATAGTTGTTTTTTCCTCATATTTCCTGTACAGTTTTAAATTGAGCTTAGAAGCATTCAAGGGGGGTTTAAAGCTCTTTAAAGGACTGCTTACAGAAGGTAGTGTAAAGACAGGACTATCCATTCCCACTTTAAAGCCTCCTACAACCTCTGTGGATGCCACAGAACAACTCTGCTAGGAAACAGGAGAGGGACAGGACCCTGGTTGTGAGTCTTCCCTCATGCTTCAGACAAGTCCCAAAGGCACAGGTACAGAGAAAAAGAACAAAAGATGTATTTATACTGAGACTAAGAAGAGGGAGGGGGAGGGAGAGAGGAGAGGAAAAGAGAGGAGGAGGAGAGAGTCTGTTCCTCCTACCAGCTGCACCTTCTGAGAGACTCCAGAGAGCAAGCCTAAGCTAGAAAAAAAAAAAGAAAAGGGTGAGGCCGAACTCTCTTTAGTATTTTAAGGTCAACATGGCAGCCCTGCTCCTTCAGCCCTCATTCCAGCAGTCTCTTCAGAAAGCCAGGGCTATAAGCACCACCCACTGACTGCATTTTCTCTTTGTTCCTTTTACACACAATTTAACCAAATCAGCTTGAACACTCTCCCCATCAGCTCCATCTGACAAACTTTTCATATCACATCTCACCCTCTCCAGCAGGGCTGACCGCGCCCACATGCTCCTTCATTAGTCTCTGGTTCCGGAACATAGCAACTTCATGCCACCTCACTAGCTCTTGTCTTGAGGAGAACACTTCTTCCAAATCTTCTCAGGGTTCACTTCCTTATGTTCTTAGGACTCTGCTCAGAGGTCACAACCTCAGAGAAGACTTTCCTGGGCTCCCATCTGAAAGGGCACCCCACCAGCACTCTGCATCATTTCTTCATAGCAGCACTTACCACTGCCAAAAGTTACAGCACATATGTATTTGTATACTTGTCTGCTCTGTGTTCTTTTTGAGAACATAAACTCTCCGAGAGCAAGAACTTTGTCTTTTTCACATTATCTCTAGACTGTACAACAATGATTGACAGGCAGTTGATGTTTAGCAAATTTTTACTGAGTAAACAAATGAGCTCCCACTGAGCGCTAATCTTCCAGTCTTTCTTCTGCATTAACTATTTTCAACTCAGGGGTTACTGGAGCACAGGCTGCATGTTACAATTCCTTATGATCTCCCATGGCACAGGTTGGAGAACACAGTAAATGCTTTGAATTATGAAAACAATTGGGTTAGCTTATTCTTTAAAAGGAAGTTTAAAACATTACATACACATTTGTTCTTCCCTCCCCTACTATGATTTTAAAATTGAATATAATTTAAATGCAGGCTTTTTGTAATCCAGAGAAGGTGAGTGAGTGAGTGTGTGTGTGTGTTGAATGGCTATCCAAAAGGGGCCAGGACTGCACAATCTAATATAGTGTGAGTATGTAAACCCTTTCTGAAAGATCCAGTGTTAAACATGGCTCTGTCAATGCTATTTTCTGCGTATACATGCATATGTGTATTTTCATGCATATGTTATACAGTATAGCTTTGCAGCCTGAATTTTCATTTTGCAACAGGTCTTGAATATTTTTCTGTAAAATGTTTTCACTGTGCTGTCCACTACCATATTTGAGAACTTGAAATGTGACAAGTCTGATTTGAGATGTGTTGTATGTGAGATAAACACCAGATTTGAAACTCTTAGTGTGAAAAGACTAATAATTTTCATATTGATTACATATTTAAATAATAATACTTTGGCTATGTTGAGCTAAACATAATGCATTATAAAATGAATTTCACTTGTTTATTTTTTAAAAGTGACCACCAGGAAATGTTAAATTGCCCTTATGATTTTATGTTTACATTGCACAACACTGGCCTAATTTGCAGGATTTTAAGTGCAAATGCTTGTTCTTAGTGTGGCTGCTAGAATAGGAAGGAGTATGGGGTAGGTAAAAAGAGCAGGGAGGAAGAATGTGCATCATCTCATTTAATTTTTACAGCAACTCAAGGAAGTAAAAATGGATACCACTTTAGAGAGGAGAAAGGTTGACTTAGATATGCTGGCTTTCAAATCAAGGTCTATCAAGTTTAGAACAGAAATTTCCTGATAGGAAGACATCTTCTTGGAGATCTGTCCTACATGCTCTGTATAGTAGTGTGTGGTATATAATAGATGTTTAGTCAGTGTACATTGTTAGTAAGAATGTGACAGGCCCAAAATAGAGTCAGTTGTGCTAGCCCAAGACTTAATACCTAACCTAATTATGTTTTCAAGACCACACCCTCACCCTTGCAATTTCAATCTCCCCCAGGAACATAGTCCTATCTGTAGTCCCTTTGGTCATCTCCACACTTTTCCATTCCTCAAGAACAATGAGGTTACCTGTCAAGAGACATTTATCTGTTTCCCCATAAGCTTGAACTGATTCTCCCATTATTGTGAACTTTTCTGCCCGAACTTTTCATTTTGAGTAGCTTTTCAGCCTTTTTCCTTGCTAGTTGGGGTACTGCCAGACTTATGCATCCTTTGGTAAAGTAATTTAAATCTTCAAAATAAACTTGGCTGGACTTCTGTTACTTAACAACACTGAATTAATGTCACCTGTTTTGTGCTCCAGTAAATCTTCCTCAGTGCTTCTTGATTTGATTTAATTCCAGTCCAGGTTATTTCAATAAAATCAAGCCAGCAACCCTAAAATACAAGCACCTTAACCTCCTATACCGCTCTACATAAACTTTCAGTTGCCTTTGTTTAAAACTACTTGTTTTTTACTGACATCCCCCCCCCCACATACACACACACACACAAATACTTCCATCAAAACGTGCAGGCTCCACCAGGTCTGTAATTGGTTAGGCAGTAGTAGCACTTGTGGTTGAGGGGGTGATTTCCCATTCCCCTCAGGGTCTTTCTAGGTTGGCACAACATCAAATTAGCATCAGATGTATAGACAAGAGAAAAAAAAGTTTAATAATAACATGTATAAATCCCTACATGTGGAAGAAACCCGTAAAACTGAGTTTAAGTCATCTCCATAAATAACTTCCCATAAAGACATAAGATGGTGGGCAGGTGGAAGGAGGAGGTCAGGGAGTGCCAGGAAAGACATATTGAAGGTCACATCTGTTATGCAGATTTAAGTGCTTCCCTCTCCTTGTATAAGAATTACAGTGTTCTAGTTTTCCCCTTAAGAGTTAAAAAACATTAGGTCTTCCCTTACAAAGGTAGGCATTTTTTTAGATATGAAATACTCCATCAAAATGTCAGCCTCTACTCAGTTCTCAGAGCCTTCCCAATGAATAATCCTTTTGCTAAAAGGATCAAATTTGGGGGTGCAGATATTGTACCCCTACATGCTTACAACATACGATTGGTATTAGTCTCCCATTTTTGGCTCCTCTTCTGGGTTTTTTTGCTAAAAGGATCAAATTTGGGGGTGCAGATATTGTACCCCTACATGCTTACAACATACGGTTGGTATTAGTCTCCCATTTTTGGCTCCTCTTCTGGGTTCTGAGCGCCTAAAATCTGGATGTCGTATTCACTTTTTATTGCAAACAAAACTCTTTTCCTGTAAGGGTAGTTCTAGTGATAATTTTGGTTTGTGCACACGGTCTGGGCAAATTCAGGAATACAGGATAATTTCTATTTGTAGTGTACATTTTCAACACGTTAATTTTTTTGGATTCTCTAGTGAAGTCATGTCCACTCTGTATAAGATTCATAGCTCCATTATGTCAAGGAAAACGACTCAGGATCCCTAAATCCAACGTCAATGGGAAAGAAACCAGACAAAATAACTTTAAAAACGGTGCGAGGAGGGCCTGAAATCTTTTGACCTCTATAGGCCACCGTTGCCGTTTCGGCGCCCCTTCTTCCTGCGCCTGCGCGGAGCTTGCGCACTTTCCATTTCTCCTTCAGGGTGGAAGGACGTCCTGTCGAGGTGAGTGGAGTGGCCTTTGCTTTCCCCACGGAGAACCCCGTAACGAGCGACTGCCTCCCGCCGCTGCGGTGTGCCAGACTCGGAGTCCCGTCCTGGTTCTGCAGCCCTGCGGTAGGGGAGCCTCGGGCACTGGGCCCGCATCTCCACTGGACCCCCGCGCGGCCCGAGGAGAGCGGCGGATCGGCGGCGGCGGGGGCTCGGGAGCCGTTGAGTTGGGGGGTTGGCGGGGGAGCGTGGAGCCTCTGCTCGGACGTGTGGCGGTCAGCCTGGCCTGGAGCCCCGCGGCGTTTTTCCTTTAGCCGGTGTGTGTGACCTTCCTTGGTCAGGTCATTGACCCACTCGCCGGCAGTGTTTTCACCTGTGCAGAGGCAGCAGCTTCATTTCCGGCGGGTGGTGAAGCGTAAAAGCGTCGTCACCGGCCCTGTGGCGGCTCGGTCTGCGCCGGCCCGCGGTAGGCGCCCTGCGGCCCCCTCCCCGAGCTCCCCTCCCCATCGCCCACTTGCGCCCCCGCCCCCGCTACTGCGTGCAAGGTCTGCGCTGGGCTTCGGGCCTTGGGACTAGGCCGCCGGCGCGGCGGTCACTAGGTGAGCGCTCGAGGCTGCTGCTGGGTCCCGGCTGCCAACAGCGTGATTCTGGCAGAGCAATGTCAGCTTCACGTGCTAAGGGTTGTTTTTCACCTATGAAAGTTAATGAAACTTAAGATTTCATCTGTAAAACCCTCTTAGTCGGTGGTAAGTGCGCATAAGAGCGCACCTAACTGCATTTGCACTTGGGAGTCAGGACCCGTTACTTTTCGTTCCTGTACTTGGAGGTTAATCATTGTGGTCTTTGTTTTCTGGTTGTGTTTGTGTCATCGTCCTCGCGCATGTATAGGGTTGACCTTCGGCTTGTTGGGGGATTGGGGAAGGATGAAGCTGGCTAAGCCATTAAACACCTTAGGTTTTAATATATTTTGATGGTTGAAATGGCATTACTTTAGATCTTTGCCAGTGTTGGGTACCTTCCCTTCCTCACCATACTCTGCCCTCCAAAGCCCCTTGAAATACCTTAGATTTGGGGAGGAGTCAGTTAACTACATCCTCTATGCATCTTTAATTACAAATATGCAGTATGAATAAAAGCTTATGTTACTGTGTTCTAAAAGGGTTTTTTTTTTTTTTTAAATCATTTTACCTGTCTAGGCGAATAACCACCATGACTTCCAGTGCTTTGTCCAAACCTCAGATGCGAGGCCTTCTGGCCAAACGTCTTCGAGTTCATATTGTTGGAGCATTCATTGTATCCCTGGGGGTTGCAGCTCTCTATAAGGTATGTTTGTTTGATTTTTTTTTTTTTACTACTTAATGTGTCTAAAAATGTGAGCTTAACACTGTAAAATGTACGTTATTATTTTTATTTTTACTTTATAAATATACATTATTTTTATAGTTAATTCTTGTGAACGTCAGTGGGCTCCTTTTTACCCTTCCTCTGCTCATTTCAGGGTGACAGCAAAGTACCTCATTCCTTATATAGCTTGCCCTCCCTCTTAAAACAAACTTGTATTAGTTGCTAGGGTTGCTATAACAGCATCACTAAAGGTGGCCTAAAGAATACATTCTCAACTGTTCCTGGGGGCTGGAAACCCTGGACAAAGGTTTTGGCAGTGTTCATTGCATTCTAGGCCATTCTCTTTGCCTAGCAGATGTTTATCATTGTCTTTAAGTGCTCCTCCAGGAACACTTTAAATTCCCTCTTAACAGGATGCTCATCACTGGATTTTGATATATCTTAGGTCTACCTGAATTTTTCGTATCTAATGTTATTTCCATTTTTTTTTTTTTAAAGAATCTTAATGCTATAAGTTTCAATTTTCTGTTGTTGAATTGGCTGTCTTATTCTGTTGGCCACGTGCCTGGAAATCAACTTCTTTGCTTTTTTTTTTTCCTTTTTCTTTGTTGTAGATCATCTGTGCTGAGGGTCAAGTTGATGTGTAAACTTAAAGGTCTTTCGTGATGTTTCACCAGGGGTTGTGTGGCCACTCTCTCAACTGGTGAATGTGATTGCTTTTGAATGTCTCAAAGAGGGGGAAAGAGTGAGAGAGAGCAAAAGGGAACTTCATTCCTTGAGCCTCATGTGGTAGATGCTTGCAACAATAATGACCAACATTTTGTTTGCCAAAAATCAGCAAATGGCTGTCAGCAAAGATCCCTGGTCCTTCTTGCCCACTTTAGCTTCTGCATGCTGCAAATCAGCTGCTGCAAAAACAGATGTGCAGCTGCTTATCTTAGGGATGGGGACTAGGTTTGCTAAGAACTGAAAGTGACCAAAATTAACCTGACCACAGTTTACCTTCCAAACCTTCTGGAAGTTAAAAGCTTTTATTTTTTTTAAAGATTTGTTTGTTTATGCATATAAAACTGGGGTACAGGTCAGAGGTGCAGGGATGGTGAGAGGATTCACCAGAGACAGAGTGGGGGAGCAGAACAGGCAGACTGATGAAGTTCACTGCTGAGGTGAGCAGTGGGCGGGGTCAGGAGAGCTCTGCTTCACAAAGTGGATCACCTCTGGGGCAGGAGATCCAACTCAAGAGGCTGCAGCCAGCTTGCAGGGCTGCATCCTAGCCCCTTATGCCACCAGGGAATGCCCAGAAATTTATAAGCTTTCAGTAGATTACACTAGACAGATTCTACTAGTGTAGTTGTCGTCTAAGGTGTCAGTGGAGTGATAGATTCCTGGTGTGTCCTGTTCTGTGATTTTTCAGGGAATCCTCTCTTTTGTATTTTATCTAGTCTTTATGTTACACATAACTAAAATGTTTTGATAATTCCTAATTACCACCATGTGTCATAATAGCCCCTGAGAGAGCTAGAGCTTTGCTGAGCTAGAGCTTTGCTGTAGAGGCTTTAGTACAGTGTGAAGAAATTAGAGAATATTGCAAGATATAACGTAAGTGCAAGTGAGGGGATTTTTTTTTTTTTTTTTTGGATAGGTGGTGGGGATATTGAGGGTCAGTGGGTATCTTTGGGTATCTTTGATGGAGAAGTTAGGGTGAAGTTGGAGCACCAGGACGATAGTGTGGGGAATAGCTTGAGAAAAGAACTTAGGGACCTTTGCTTTAAGGGACCCTGTGAAGAGAGGAGCACAAAAAAGTGAACTTCTCATTGAGATCTTTGCTACTGAACACATAGTTGGCATGAAATACAGAAATGGGGGTAAGGAGAAAAACACAGGGAACTTATTTTTTTTTTAAAGATTTATTTATTCATACAGAACTGGGGTACAGGCCAGATATGTGGAGGGTGAGAGGATTCACCAGAGACAGAGAGGGCAACAGAACAGGCAGATCGACGGAGTACACTGCTGAGGGGAGCAGCGGGCAGGTCAGGAGAGGTCTGCCACGCCATGTGGTCTCCTCCGGGGCAGGCGGGAATCGAACTCATGCGGAGGTGGCTTTAGCTTCTTAGTGCTGTGCTTTAACCCGCTGCACCACCAGGGAGGGCCGGAACTTACTTTTTAACTATATTTTTTAAACTATATTTTATTATCACTATCAAAGTTCAGACCTTTGCATGACTTCTGGATTGCCACTTTTAAATGTTAGCTTCTAGAATAGCTTTTTGTCATTCTTCCCGATACCCACTGTTTAGTGGCTTTTAAAATTTTTGACCCATAATAAGAAATACAGTGAAGTACTGGCTGCAACATCCTAAATTGGGTTCACTACCTACCAGTGGGGCATGGGTGACTTGCTGAAACTGAGTCTTGATTCTCATGTTAGCTTTTCTCCAGACTTCATGTACAACAGGAACATCATTTCTTGGTCTGGGAAATTCCTGTTGATCCTTCTAAGTCCTTCTACCCAAATGTTTTTTTCAAATCCTGGTTTGTTCGCTTGGATGGCTTTAGTTATTGGGTCTTCTGGATTTTTGTCACGTCGTACTAGGTTGACTATTAGAGGAATGACATGCTACTCTTTGTTTCAGGGTCTTTCTCTGACTAAATTAAGAACAGGGACCTTGTCAGACCTATGGCTATGACTATGTCAGTCTATTCTGAAAAATTTTTTAAAACTTGATTAGTTGGAATGCTGATAATAGTTATTAGTTGATTGGAAGGTTCACAAAGCTTTGAGGAATCCAGCACCTTAGAATAAGATTGTGGTAGTTTTTGGTCCATTAGAAGATGGTCCATTAGAAGATGCTCACCTTTGTTTTTCCAGACCAGTTAGGAGTGAGTACTTCTAAAGATTTAACCTTTTTTCCCCCCCTAGTTTTGTCATAATTTGAGTCACTTCATTTTTTTACATAAATATCTGTCCAGTAATGGCAATGTTAAGCCTAAATTATGAATATGGCTTAGAATTTAAGAGGCAAATTAACAGTGCTTAACTGTAGAGGCATTTTCCTTTGCGATGTTCACCAATATAGGCCTGCTCTAAAATAAACCTTTTCAGGTATTTGCTGTCCATACAAACCTCTGGTTGAGATTATTTTGTGGCTTTTTTTTTTTTTTAAAGATTTATTTATTTGTGCACACAGAACTGGGGTACAGTCCAGAGGCTCAGGGGTGGCGAGAGGCTTCACCAGAGACAGAGTGGGGAACAGAACAGGCAGATCAATGAAGTACACTGCTGAGGGGAGCAGTGGGCGGGTCAGGAGAGGTCTGCCACGCCATGTGGTCACCTCCGGGCAGGCGGGAATTGAACTCGTGCTGAAGTGGCTTTAGCTTCTTAGTGCTGTGCTTTAACCCGCTGCACCACCAGGGAGGGCCTATTTTGTGACTTTTAAAGTTTCTCCTGATCTAGTGGACTTAAATTGATACTATTTTGTTGCTTAAGTCCAGATTTTTTACACTGAAAACTCACAACTACATTACACAACAGAATAATTTGAGCAGGTTATAGAAATTTATTCTTGAGTTTGCTTCATTTTTCTCTGCCTTGGTGTTCCCATATTTTAAAAACAAATATTTTTGTTCTGGAATATGTTCAGTTACTTTATGGTTAATGGACCCTAGCAAACCTCAGTTCAGAGGATTTATACTGGGGATCCTGCCACTTGGTCTTTACTATAGTAAGTTGGGGGTTCAACGAGGTGATAACACTAAAACTAGCCAGGTAGAGAAACATTGCTTGTTACTCCAGAGTATCATGTATCCCTGTATTTCTTTAATATCTACATTGATTTTGACTCACATCTGGAATTTTTACTAGCTTTTATATGCTGTATAGGATTTATATTTGCATTATAATTCATGCCTTGGACATGACAGGTCCTGTCTTGTGGAGAAAAAACTCTTTGACATGGTTTAAAATCCTGACTTAATTGTAAGCAAGTACTCTTGCTAGACTTGGTAAGCTCACTTTGCTCATGTGTAAAACAGGTCAGTGTCTATTCTAACAGGTTAAGTGATGCATAGTGTAAATCACCCAAATAGTTAGAAAGCTTTTGGTGACCTAGAGGCAAGTTTATGAACTACCCAGATAATATTCTAACAAATTGAAGTAGAATATTTTAACATGTCTCAATTGGGGAATAATTAAGTTTTGCAACAGGGATAAACTAAAACCTTAACTTTCTGGGTATCTTTCTTTGGCTTTTACCAGTTTACACATGTTCAAACACAACAAAAGAACTGTCCTCTGTAGGCAAGAAGGACCTTTCTTGCAATAGTTTGCTCAATAGTTTTTTTTCCTCACTTCTGTGTGAACAACTCCATCTGTTGTGTTAAATATATGTAGGGATATGGTTTAAGATGAATATAAACGTAATGTGATTTAACTTTTTACATAGTTTCTAATAATCTAAAAAAGAAAACCCTAACGGTACATTACTTTTTAGTTCGCTGTGGCTGAACCAAGAAAGAAAGCATATGCAGATTTCTACAGAAATTATGATTCCATGAAAGATTTTGAGGAGATGAGGAAGGCTGGGATCTTTCAGAGTGCAAAGTGATCTTGAAACATAAAGGTAATGGTTAAGCTGAGTGACTGTTTTACAGATGTTCTTAATTGTGGTGAAATACTCATAGGATTTATCATCTTAAATAACCTTTTAAATGTATGGTGCAGTAATCAGTACATTCACATCTTTGTGCAACCAGTCTCCAGAAGTCTTCATCTTGCAAAACTGAAACTCTTCTCACTAAACAACTTTCCATCCCCTGTCATCCTGATCACCTGCCATTTTACTTTCAGTGTCTGAACTTGACTGCTTTTGTGCCTCCTGTAAGTAGAATCACTTATTCACCTTTTTGTGATTGGTTTATTTCACTTAATGTTCCCAAGGCTAATCAGTTTTAATATGTATCAGTTTCTTTTAATAAGGCTAAATTCATTTTGTGTCATACTACATTATACCTTAATGAACACTTGAATTGTTTCCATCTTTTGATTATTGTTAATGTTACTGTTACAGTGTGTACAGTTATGTTGTTACTGTTACAATGTGTAACAGTTACGTTTGGAGACCCCTTCTATTTCAACATTTATGTGTTCAGAATCATTGTTGCTGGATTTTGTTGTTGTTAATTTTAAGGAACCACACCATAATTTGCGCATAGCATTTGGGTATTTTACACTCTAATGCGTAGGGGTTCGAATTTCCCCATCAACAGTTCTTTTCTGATGGGAAGAATCCAGATGGGTATGAGGTTATAGTTCATGTTGGCTTTTAATTTTCCTAATGGTTAATACTCTTTTCTCCTGCTTATTGGCCACTTATATTCTAGACACATGACTTTTTCAAGCTCTTTCAATGCATTTTTAATCAAACTGCTTGTTTTTTAGCTCTAATGCCTATCAGATGTAATTTGCAAATTTTCTCCCATTCTATAAATTGCTTTCTGTATTGATTCTATTAATGCATAGAGTTTTTATTTTCATGGGAGGCTAAATTTATGTGATATAAAAAACTTACACTTTTGAAGTCATCTAAGAAATTATTGCTAAATCTGTGTCATGAACTTTCTCATGATTTCTAAGATTTTATAGCTTGAGCTCAGTTTTAGGTTTTGAAGTTGATTTTTAGAATGAAGTAAGGTCATGGTTCAACTTCATTTTTTTACACACCAGTATCCATTGCCCCAAAACCATTTATTGAAAGAATGTCCTTTCTTCATTGCATGGCGTCTCGGAACCTGTGTTGATAATCATTGTACTATATGCTAGAGTTTATTTTGGGGCTGTCTTCTATTGCTGTTTTTTTTTTCCCCTGTCTTTCTGATTTTTGATTACTTGATAGAAAGTTTGAAGTCAAGAAGTTTAGAAAGTTTGAAATCAAGAAGTTTGAGTCCTCCTACTTTATCTTTTTGGAGACTGTTTTAGTCCAGGGTCCCTTGATATTCCATTTGAATAGCAGCATGAGTATTGCTGTTTCTAAGGAAAAAAAAATGACATTTGGGTTTTTTAAAAATTTATTTTTTATTACTTCATACAAGAACTGGGGTGTAGGCCAGAGATATGGGAGGGAGAGGATTCACCAAAGACAGAATAAGGACCAGAACAGGCAGATATACTGAAATACACTGCTGAGGGGAGCCGTAGGCAAGACAGGAGAGGTCTGCTGTACCATGTGAGTCACCTCCCTGGCCGGGGATTGAACTCATCCCTTGTGGCTGGTATAGCTTGCTAGTGCTGACTTTAACCCCTGCATCCCTAGGGAGGCCGTGACTGACAATGGGCTTTTTATAAGGATTGTGTTGGCACAGGGGAAATCATCTCATTCCCCTCAGGGTTTTTCTAGACTGGTAAATAATCAAGTGTCAGATAAAGGAGAAACAAAAAATTTATATATAAATTTAATACGTATATTTATATAAATAATGTATATAAACATACATGACTCCTATATACATGGGAGAGACCTAGTAAGATTAATGCTTTCAAACCATTTGGTATGATCTTAACAATGGTAAATATTCTCATCTGGGTATTTGTCTTTAGTTATTTAAGCAATGTTTATAGTTTTAAAGGTCTTTTACTTTTTTGGTTGTTTATTAAATACCATATTCTTTTTGAAACTATTCCATTGGAATTTTCTGCATGGGAGCTGGTTTTTCATGTGTTGATTTGTACCTTACAACTTTACCAAATTTGTATACTCTTTGTGTGGAATCATTAGTTTTCTACATAAAAGGTTCAGGTCATTTGCAAACAGATAGTTATAATTTCTCTGGCTAGGACTTCAGTGTCATATTTAATAAAATATTTAGTCAAAGTACTTGGCTATTTTCTTGATCTCAGGAAAAACTAGTCTTTTACTAGTGAGTGTATTACCTATGAACTTTTTGTATTAGGCCTTCATTGTGCTTTAATTCCTAGTTTTGTGGTGTTTTTAAAATCATGAAAAGGCATTTTTTGTATTAGTTGAGATGATGATGTGGCTTTGTTGGTCCTATTATGAGAACACATTCTGGTGGTGCAGGAATACATTTCCCTTGGTCATAGTTGTATTTCTTTCAGTAAGCTGATGGATTCTCTTCACTAGTATTTGAGGATTGGATGTTTTTTTACTTCTGAAATTGATTCTAGTTTGATTTCAGTTATCTTGTTAAGTCTTATTTTATGATGTAAGATAGTCTTTCCTGGATAATATATCATGTGTATTTGAAAAGTGTATTCAGTTCTGTAGAATAAATACTCTTGTCTTGGATAGAACTAGTGTGTAGTGTTTGCTTTACATTTGTACTCAAGTGTATGTAAATTGTTTCATGTTCCTGGTTAGTTGCCCTTTTATCTTTACACATTGCTAGTTGAGTCTTGTAACTATTGACTTAGATTTTTGTCTGGTAATAGTGTGGCCATCCCTGCTTTCTGGTGAGTGTATTTCTGTGTAATAACTCCATTGTTTCTTTCAAACTTGGTGCCCTCAGTTTTAGATGAATTTTTTATGGACAGCATGTAGTTGGATGCTGTTTGGATTCCATTTAATGTTTATCAGTTACAGCATGTCAGTTTCTATAAAGATGTTGGGAAGAAATGCAAGGAAAATTCTGAGTAACTTTTGCATAATACAAGACTCACTGTGTAACATTCCATTTCTGTAATTGTTTAAAGACATGCTGTATCCATGGTATTGCTTAAAATAGTATAAAACAATTTTATTTCCAGTGGTTGGAGAATTGGTATGGTAGTGACTTTCATATAATGGACTTTTACTACAGCCATTAGAAATGATACAAAGTAATATTAAATAACTCATTGTATAATGGAAAAATTATTGCACAAAAAAATGGTGGAAAAAGATCAAGATACTAATAGTTTTGTTGGGATCTTAATGTTTTCTAGTAACTGGAAGTTAATTTTTCCACATTTGTATATAACAGTTATAAGATAGTAATGATTTTTATGTATTCGTTTTTAAGAAGTTGTGTTTTAAAAGTCAACGAAAATGGAGCTAGAATTATTTAGAACAGATGGGTTCTTAAGAATAGTATGTGGCTCTGAGAACAGAATGGGAGGGGGATGCCTTGCAGAAAAGAGTAGGATTGAGTAAGTGGAAGCAAAAGGAGTAGTGGTGTGCTGTGCCCACTAGGCTCCGCCTCGTCACGAGTGTGGGCTTCACTGCTGGAAACAAACAGGTGATGTAGATGGTGTCTCAATGTCGAGAGCCTGTCACTAACCTATCAACTTCTTTCTTCGCAGGACCACTTTGGCTTGACTTCCATGGAAGTTTGTCACTAACTTGTGTTCCTGAACTATGAAACGTGACTATCTGAGCTAAGGAGTAATTTCTCTTGATAAATAAACAAATACTGTGGATGGAAGTCTTTGCTTATTATTACTGAGAACTTCAGGGCTCTTTGTATTACAATAGGTTGGATTTTAACTCTTTATGAAGGTAAACATCTTAACTTTTATTTAAAATTTCATTAAGACATTTTTGATTTCATTGCAGCTAATACTCATCCACAGACAAGGTAATATAGTTAAGATTTAAGTTCCTTTGCTCAGTGATTGCTTTATTAAAGAACTAATCAGACATATATGTAATTCAGTATATATATCTAGTTCAGGAAAGCCAGTTGTTACTTTATTAGGATAGTGGGGTTTTTCTTACATTCAATCAATGAAAAAACTGCGTTTAAATACCCCTGGTGGCAAAGGTGGTATAATGTGTTGTAACTCTGAGGATCCCTTTTATTTTATTTAAATAGTTTATGAAATACTTTAGTAGTGAGCAACATTGTCATAAAAGATACGGTAATTAACACATTTATAGTCTTAAAAAGTTATTCTTTAAGTTAATTGACAAAACTGTCACTCACCTAGTTGAACTGTCCCGTAACCACTTGTTTTCCAGAAATAACACATTGACATGCCAAAAATAGAATTTTCTTGTCATAGGCTTAGTAGGTTTGGATGTAATCAGTAAAATGTTAGTATCTTGGTGACCCAGTGTATTAAACTCACTAAGGGAAATAGACAATGGGGCTCTGTCTTTGATCAAATTAATACAACAAAATGAGCTATTTGGACTGGTTACTGTTAATGTTGGGGCCCTTGACTCTCGGTGCAGAGGAGTCTGGTACTGCTAAAACTTACCCACAAAAAAATTTCATAGTGACTTTGTAATAATGTATTTTGTTTATGGAACCAGGGAAACTCACCTAAGTATTCTGTTTTTATCAGTAGATAAGATTTACTGAGCTTTCCTTGTAAAACAAAATTTCTAAAAAGAAACTTAAAACAGCCATTAGAATGTTTTATAGATTACAGTTAAATACAGAGTTTAAAACTAGGTATATACATAGCAACTTTCAAATACTGGGATCACACATTTAAGCATTAAGTTCCAAGCATTTAATTTCATTCTAAGAATCCAAGCCTTTGCCTAAAAACAGATTCAATTGGGAATGAAACTTTTAACACCCCATTGTAAGGAATTAACCACATTTTGTATGAAAGCAGAATTATGGTAGACATTTTAGCAAATGTCATTACAGGCTAGCAAAATGGAATACATAGTCTCACAGATCTGTTAGACTAGATCTGTTGAGCCTCAAATGGGAAAGAATAAATTGTTGAGTGTCTTAGTTTTAGGAAGAATCGATGTTAGGAGAGGCTAAAAGAATACTTAGAGGAAAATGCTGACCTTGTGTCCGTATTAGATGTTTGTTGCTGTCAGCCTCCTTTTTTTAAACAATTGGCACAAACAGGAATCAGCACCTTGGAGGGATCTCAAGGGAACCCTTTCCTCAGGGCTTTATTTTTCACCATGGTAAACTTACTAATGAAGACCTGTGCGAAATCTGGCTCCACCAGGTAATGGTATGTCTTAACAGTGGAGGGCAGAGGTTCCACAGCCACCACTGGGCATGCTGTCTGCGAGGGAGAGCAGCTGGGCGCCAGGTGACACGATGTCTTTGTGATGTAGTCCACAAGTCTGTTGTACTGTTGCTCGGACAGTCTCTCTCGGGCTCCCTCCACCTGGATCCAAAAGAGGAATGATTCCTTAGCTGCCAAACCCTTAGAGTGAGTTTTCATTGCAGTTCATCCTCTTGTCTTGCTTGATACATGTAACATCTTATCTTCTACAACATCTAAAGTCAGTTTAACACGACTCCTGATCCCCTCCCCCCCCCCTCCAAGTTATGGCAGTGACACTGCAGTTTTAGTGTTAGCAGTAAAACAAAAGCCGTCCAGGAATATTAAGACAGCCTTATCTGGAGAAGGATTTGATGGTAAGCAAAATCCTGCGTTTGAAGTGGATGATTTGATAACGTTTTACTCACTGTAAAAAAACCTAACTTTTATAATACTCTTTACCAAGTGCCCCCAAGAACAAAGGAGAAACTTCTTTCCTGTGCATAAATTGAATCCACATTAAAACTCCAGAAATAAAAGTTCTATGCCTATTTCTTTAAACCTTTTCAGATTGATAGAAAAAGTACAAAAGGCATCTCTTTCAATCCAGTGGCTTTGTGCAGCATTTGAACTGTAACATTTTCTGCTTTTATAAGTTTCTAGTATTTTGTAAATACTAGCGTTTAAATTAAGCCAGAGGGGAAGGGGAATCTGGACATGGGAAGGGCTGGGGTGGATTTTTACGTAAAAAGGGAGGATGTAAAGTACATTTATGGTTCATAAAAGTCTGGCTCATCTTCAGTGGAACTTGAGGAAAGATATACTACCTGAGTTCTTGAATGAGACTTTGAGAAAGCACCCATCAAAGGCAGTTGGAGTTATAAATTCTTCCCACCCTGAAATTTTGTGGCTATCTGCAGTGTAGATCAAATGTGTGGGAAGCTTGCAGTATAAGCCACTGGTCTGTGGGATTCAGGTAGCTGCTGACCTTTCAGTGGTCTTTACTTACCAAATGTTGGCAAGACCACTGTAGAAGAATGATAAGCATTTTAATGAGGGCTTTTTAGTGCTTTAATAATCAGGCAAGGAATTTGTATATATTTCTATGTAGGGCACAGAAACGACACTGCCAAGGGGTGTTGTAAATGCTGCAGAAAGTGAGACTGTAGAGATAGTAAAAGGGTCTGTCAGAGAAGTAAGCAGGGCATTGTTAAGAGTTTAGCTTTCTTATTTTTTAAGGTTGGGAAAGAAAATAAAGGCCCCCAAAGATTTACTGACAGATGAAAGCTGTGCACCACCAGGCAAAAGCCAGAGCTCTGATGATATCATTTGATGGGGTCAGAATTCAGCTGGGAAGCTTTGCATACACTGAGCCTTAATTGCTCCTCCTGAACAGCAGCACAGGAAAACTATGTTGTGAAAGGAACCTGGCCAAGGAATAAATTGACCTTCTGACTCATTTTGAGCCTCTCATAGGGGATTTCAATAGTGTGCCAGGCATATTAAGCAATTATTACCCTAAAAATGGTTGCATTTAACCAAGAAAAGCAAATGATTAAAAAAAAATCTGAATTTGGCAATATTTGAATATACTGCATGATGTCATCTACAAATTAATTCCTTCCAAATTTCAAAGGGGCTGTTTTCTAGCATCTAAAATGAAAAGCCACTTTATATAAAGATGTTAAAATGTAGTTCTTAGTTTTCTCTGGGAGACAGTGCGTAGGTTGGTAAGTGCTGCATTTGAGCTGCATCTCAGCCTGGCAAATGAAGCTTCATTTTGGAAAAAAACAAAACGGTGGACTAAGTGTGCCTAAGGCAGGACGTTCTGTCTGAGAAGTGAGCATTTTCTTTTTGTATCCTGGGTTACATTTGGAGTCAGTGGGGAGTTTGGGACTGAAAATGGGGTAAGGGGGGGGTTATTTCTTAGGAGTTGTGAGGAGAGCTAAAGTGGACTAGACACTGCGGAGGCAGCAGATTGAAGACATCCTGCCTACCCGCTCTGGCCCGTGCCAGGTGTCTGTGCTCCAGAGCTCCCTGCAGCCCTGCTCTGTCCTGTCACATCTGTCTTGTTACCCTGCCCTCCCCTGCGGCTACTGCAGCTCCCAGGCCACAAAGTTCCTGAGGCGTGCTGGCTGCTGGCATGTACGTCCATCTGGAACGGGTGCCCCAGCAGAGCACGCCTGGTGATGGGGCTCAGCGGTGAGCCCCATCGAGGGGCCAGACTTCCTGAAGCCAAGCCCTGGATGGGCAGGTGAGCATTTTCCTGCAGTTCGGATCTCTGCCCGCTTCCCCACTTATTGGTCCATGAGACCCTGAGAGGCGACCTCAGAAACAGACACCTTTTCCCAAATGGCAAAACAAGAATGAGTCATTGGCAGGCTGGAACTTGCCAACCATAACCCCAAGTTCAAGTGGCCCCAAACTGCCCCCAGCAAGTCCTGCCTTTTAGCCCTGACTACCAATGGAAAACCACTGCCAGCGCTGTGTCCAGAGCATCCGTGCTCTGCCTATAACTGTCTTCTGTGACCTCAGTTAGCCTCAGAGTAGTGATGCCAGCTGTGGTCTGATGACCTCCAAAGAAACAGGTCTGTTCCCTTCTATGATAATTCTCCACACTACCCTCCGTAAATAGAAAAGCAGAGAAGAGTCACATTTGAAGACAGCAGGGACAGTTTAACAATAAAAGATGACTTCAGTCTGAACAGTTTAAGATCTGAAATAGTTCTCAAGCAGCTAAGGAATAATGATGGTCATAGATAATCCTGAGTCTTGGAAGTTTCTCCTTAGAACCAAGGATTTAAAGATAATGATACTCTCCCCTCCCCTCCCCCGCCAAATCCTGCATCCAGATTGCCACTGCTTTGTTGTCAACTGGATCTGAAGATTTTGGCAGATTTAATGAAGTCAGCTTGGACATCTGACCTCTGTTTATTCCAGAAAGTCATCAACTCAAAGCAGCAATGTAGTCCAGTGCCAAGCCTCTGCTTAAATCTTGACTGATTATGATCCAAGAAACCAGAGATATCTCAGAGTTGCTGTGCTTGGCTGCCTTCCATCTCCTCAGATAATTTTACCCAAACAGTGGTGTGAGGGAGATGCGGCTCCCATACTGGGAAGAAGAAAATGAATCAGGACTTGCTGGGGGCAGTTTGCTGTCCTCTTCAGGGGCCACTTGAACTTGGGGTTATGGTTGGCAGGTTCCAGCCTGCCAATGACTCATTCTTGTTTTGCCATTTGGGAAAAGGTGTCTGTTTTCTGAGGTCGCCTCTCGGGGTCTCATGGACCAGTAAGTGGGGAAGCGGGCAGAGATCCGAACTGCAGGAAAATGCTCACCTGCCCATCCAGGGCGTGGCTTCAGGAAGTCGGGCCCCTCGATGGGGCTCACTGCTGAGCCCCATCACCAGGCGTGCTCTGCTGAGGCACCCGTTCCAGATGGACGTACATGCCAGCAGCCAGCACGCCTCAGGAACTTTGTGGCTGGGGAGCTGCAGTAGGAGCCTAAATAGCTTCTCAGGAGTATTCTGAGGTACAACTGAGATGGGATCTGCCCTGTGGGGAGCAGCCACACACAGCACAGAGCAGGGATGGGAGGGGGGTCTACAGGTGCTCTCCAGCTGGGTGGCATGACTTAGGTTCTGACTTTACAGTGGTGCAAAAGCAATACTCCTTCAGTGATGCCAGTACTTCAAATTTTGACTTTTCTGGGCTAGTGACAGGCAGTACAATACTCTTGTGATGCTCTAGTCTGAGCTGCAGCTCCTAGTGAGCTGTACCACCTCGGTGAAGAATCATCAGTACATACATTGCTGCTAGCATTACTGAATTATGCTATTTCCAATTTAGGACAATGAGTTTATCAGAATGTAATCCCATAGTAAGTCAAGGAAGATCTGGATGCACAAAATTTGATCCCTGAAAACTTAGGGATGGGGAATAGGGACAGGACTAAGTTGTACCCCCTGGCCTGCCACCTAACCTATGCTTTCTTTCACTCGTAACCCCCCCCTCTCCCCCCCATTAACCTGGACACTGTGTGTCTACGCAGATTACTGCCTTGGTCTTAGCCCTTCATGCGCAGACCTGCTGGTATTGGGGCTCCATTGTCCTATTCTCCATGGCACCCTTGCCCCATGGCTGCCTTGTTCAGTCCATGGGTGGCTTAGCTCCTAGCTCAGTCCATCTGGCCTGATGTTGGACTGTCCTGGAAAAGGTCTGGTGGGGGTCGGGGGGCTCCCAATGCCCCTCACCTCCCACGTATTCCTGTGGCCCCGCTCCTGGTTTCTAACATCTATTCCAGCCTGGTACCAGCAGTCAGCCCCCATTTTGACTTTGCCAGTAGGTAGCCCTATCACCCAGCTTTCTGACACGTACCTCCACATCACAGGCCACTCTTGGCTGTCTGAGCTGCACGGTGAGCAGGCTGCGCTGCTGGCTGTCCTGCACACAGTCGGTCTCTGTGATGGGGAAGGCCTGCTGCTGTGTGTCCTCGCTGACGCTCACCACGAAGAGCACTTCTGATGTCAACAGCAAGCAACCTTCATGCTCCTGGCCTGAGCCCCTCACGAGAACCACATCCAGGGCCATGTGGACTTCTGGTCTGCCCAGAGACTGAAGCATCTTCCTGTTTCAAAGGAGAGAAGTCAAGTCAGGAGCCAGCTTTGAGAGCTGCTCACATACTAGTGCTCGCTGTTTGTACTAAGAAATGGGAAGACCCCACACAAAGCTCCCCAATGGCAAAGGGTCCTCACCCTTCCAACTAATTTTAGCTTACAATATGAGCATCATTTTGATTCTCAAACTGGATTGGGTTAACAGAACCATGCTTTTTCTGGGGGCTAGCTCTACTCCCTCGCATTATAGGGACGCCACCCCTAGCCCTCAGGCCCTCCAGGCAGGCTGCGCTCTGCCACTGGCCTAGATGTCCTGCTGCTGCCTGAGATGCTGAAAGGGCCACTCCCTGGCGCCCCTGATGCCCATCGGCCTGCGAGCAGGCCAGGTGCAGTTCATGCCTAGAGGCGGCGCATCTAGACCACTTTACCAGACGTATTTGACGTGGCTGTTTGAAGCCTGGTCAGCAAGCAGATCACTTGGCTGATAGCGTTGTTTGGGAAGCTGAGAAAGCCCAGCTCCGTGTAAAATACCTGTGGTAAGAGAGGGAAGCAGTTTTATTAGTTGTTTTCTGAAAAGCAGTGCCATGCTGTAGCAATGTCACCTGTTCAGAGCCATTCGTAAAATGCTACAGATTCAAAATGATCTCATAGCTTTGGAAGCGTGTCTGGACACTCAGAACACTGCACTGCTGAGCCCTTCCGTCTCCTCTGTAGACACGGAGTCAAGGTGCTGTGGTCCGACCACAGCCAGGCAAGTGGAGGCATCAGCCCCTGGGGAGTCACTCTGTGCAGCAGCTGACACGTCATTTACAATTCATGTGCTCAAGAAGACAAGATGGTGCGTTGACTTGCTTAATATGAAATACGTATCTGCGCTATGGCTGCTCAAATAATAAAATCACCACCAACAGAGATGCACAGAAGGGCACGTGGTTTGCCCAGATTCAATATTTAAGTGATTTAATCCAGCTGTTTAACATGAATCCATATACATTTATGAGTGCGGGGGAGAGGGGCTCGTTTATGACCCGCTTCCCCGGTGCCAGCCCCAAAGGAGGGCACCCAAACAGCAGCCGAGCCGGCTTGCAGAGAGTCTCCAGAACCAAAGATGGTACAGCATGTGTGCTTTCTGAGGGCTTATAAATGTTTATAAAGGAGGCACAGTCATTAGACTAAGAGTTAGTGGTTTGTAAAACCTTCAGTGCAGTAATAAAAGTTTTACAAGAATGATGGAAACCAACAAGGCCATGTGAAGCTCTGTTCTGAGATGCTCTTACATAAGGGAGAGCTGCTCAGCCTGGGAAAAGCACAGCGAGGGACACCGCATTTTCAAAACCAAAGGAATTTATGAAGTATGAGTTTTTACCTCTCTGGAATCTGTAGCCAAAGGCATACTGTTTTTGATTAATATGTAAGCATTTGATAAGGGAATGTTTAACTGTCCATTTATGAGTTGCAGCAATTCTTAACTCTGCATTTCCCTGTGAGTGAAAATGTCATTTACAGAAGGAGAGAGAGAAGGAAATGGAGGGGGAGATGGAAGAGGGATATGTTTCCGTCTGTGTGGTCTCTTAAAGGAACATCTGAAGATGGGGAGGCTGAGTGTGGCCTTTGTCCCCTCCTGACACTTTAGGCCCTGATTTCACTGTCAGATCTACTGACACAGGATGCCTGCAGCCAAATGTACCCCACACACTTCCAGGATAGTGGCAGGGGGCTCCTGTCTGACAAGGCGGGAGAGCACCCTGCCCCGCCACAGCTTGCTCCCAGCCTGCAGTGTGCGCCCCGCCAGAGGCGGCTCGATTCTCAGGAAAGAGTTACCGACCCGGTTCCTGCTTCTGTTCACGCACACCAGCCGCTGCGCTGCGCACACTTGCGTGGTGGAGAGGCCCTGCAGCCACACGGGGCAAGCAGTGTCGCGAGCCCGCGTTCTCCGCAGCGGCTGCCGGGAAGTTGCAGGTCACGCGGTGCCTTTGTCCGGGCTGTGTGGAGTCTGCAGGAGACCTGCGTCCACTGCGCTCTGGGCCGGTGCGCAGGCGGTGGGCTCAGGACTGCGCTCCCCCCCCCCCCCCCCTGTCCACGCCGGCCTCTAAAGATACCTGCCTGTGGTATAACCGATTCATCACTGGAAAAAACAATTCTATTCTCTGCTTCCATATATTTCACACACTGCCCTCAGTCTTCACTCGTTACTTTGCAGTGAAATTTATCCACTAAATGAACTAGAAGATGATTCTGTGACATATTCTGATGCTGATTTCCGGTTCTAAATTTCATTATGATTTACTGATATAATTCTATGTGTAAATAAGCAGAAGGAGGTAAGATGAAAGCTGTTTACTTACAGATTTATGCAGTTTAATTTTCACTCTTATCCCATGAAGGACGAGTAACTTCCAGAAACCCTCGGTATAACAATGCAAACTAATCAGTGTCTGCCCCAGCCTGCAGGCTGACTCACCGTAGCCGGTCTGGGACACCAGCTCAGCGGCTCCTCCAATGGGTTTTGTGAACACTCCCATGATTCCCTTCCCCACACCAGAGATAACGCCCTTGGCCTTGTATCCCGCTGAAGCTTGTGCCTCGGATGTTTTCTGGAAGTTCTGCATTGGCTGATCGACTATTCCAGCAATTGCCCCTGAAAAACAAAAGCCCCCAGTGAGGACTGAGGCTGAAATCTTGAGAAAGTGAATACTTTCAGTCTGGACACAGGTTTATTTGGACTGACAATGAAACCCCACCCTTATTAAAAAGTTCTTTCCTATACCTTTGTTTTCCAATTATCTAAGTACACCAGAAGCAGCGTAAGTCAGACATTCATCAAACACAATGTTCAGAATGGGTTTTGGTCCATGCCAGTGAGGGTCTGTGAAGGACGGAACAGACTTCCAGAAGCACTTCACTCACACTCTGCCCCTGAACCTGGGCAGAGCCTGGGCATAAGAGCTAATATGAAGGACACTGCACTGCTGAGCCTGATACATTTTCAATGAATCGGAAAGATAAAAAAAATCTGGGAGAAGCCAACTTCTTGTTTTCCTTTTCTATAACCTAAAGAACAACTTATTCAATGATAGTAATTTAGTAAGAGTAATTGGTGATGTGTGGTTGTTGGTAGAAGTTATTTCCAATTCTAGTTAATCATTTTGAGTGCTATAGGTAATCTACTTATATGCTGGATGGAGACTGAGTTAAAGGCTTGGGTTATGATCCTCTAACTTGTAGGAGATGGTTAGTCCTCATAATCCTGAGTCAGGCAAAGTTTTTACCCTGTTACTAGATAAAGTCACTGAGGCACAGAGAGGTTAAGGAGTTTTCCCAGGGTCACACAGCTGTCCTGTACTTGAGCTTGTACTTGAGTCTAGGGAGTGGAAGCCACCGCCTAGCTCTTAACTACCAAGCTATTCACTGATGCTATTTCTAAAATGAATTCTTCCCTTCGGCTCTTTTAGAAAAATCTACTTCTCTCTTCAACTGAGATTTGGCTGCTTCCTCTTCACTTTAAAGCAGTTATGAATCCTGCTCTCACTAGTCTGTTCACGGCGTTGCTGCAGGATCACAAGGCCATAGATAGAGCTGGAGAGAGAGACCCTCGGCTTCTGGGGTTTGTCCTTATTCCTCTTTCTTTGAGGGGCCAGCGATGAGGTCTAATAACGGCCTCACCAGTCCTGATATTTTCCATTATGCAATAAGAGCAAGATTTCATTATGATTTTTGACAGAATTCTCCATTTTCAACTCAAGACTGCTAAGATTAATGAAAGTACACGATCCCCCTGGTAGAAATTTTACATGTCAAACCCCGTTATTCCAAATGCCACTAATTAAAGTCTCTTGGGCAATGGCGATTTCCAGGTCTCAGTTAATGACCTGCTAATTTCAAGCAGTATTCTACTGAACAAAATCTACTCAAACAAAAGGTCAGTTCCTTCAAATCAACCGTAAAGATGACATTCTTCATGGGTTCCGTCCCTCTAACTTTTGACAGAGCCATTTAAGTTTATGTGCTGACAGATTAAGGATGACCTGAGGTGACAGGTTTGTTTCCCAGCCTAGACTAAAGCGTCCCCCACTCTTAAACAGGCGACGTAGAAGGTGGAGGAAGCTGTTTACAGGGCCTTGGCTGTTGAGGCCCGCTGCCTCAGCACCCCTAGACCTGTTACTTGGACAGCACTTCACCTCAAGTTTTCAGCAGAAGGAACCTGATGTCCTGCTCTCCGGCCAGGAGGCCAGGAGGCAGAGGCACTAGCAAGGGTTAACGGAACTGCCCCTGGGTGGTGGCCACCATCAGTGCATGGAGGAAGGGGGACTTTTGGGGTCTTCTCTGCACATCGCCACAAAGCAGATAGTTCAAAGTGAGGAGCGTCAAATCAAAGAATACAGCTTTTGCGACTTTATACTTTTCCACAAGGTCTCCATGTTTAAAGGCAGAAAAACCAGAGCAAATCGCTACAGATTTACCAATAAATTATTGCCCATATTGCTGGTAGAAATGCCTTTTCTCAAGTGCAGCTTTCCACTAAGCTATTTTAAATTTCAACTATTACCACTAAGTTGGAGGCAACTGGTGGCTTTACTGAGGCTCCCTGCCTTTTCCCTTCAGTGTGCCAGGTCTGACCTGCACAGGGAGCACAGAGCTCTCACTTCTATCTGCCTAAGTGCAAACAGGTACCACAGTGAAACTCCCCTTTGATCTGCCTTCTCTAGCCACCCGCTGCAGTGACAGCTCAGTAACGGGGGCTTTGATAGATCAACTATTGGGGCAGGCCCAAAAGTGGAAAGCCCCCCATGACAAGGTGTTAGATTCCAAGGGGTAGAGAGAGAGCTGTCAGGTTATATTCTCCCCTGCCCAGCACCTCATCCTCGAGGGCGGAAGCCGGCCAGTCAGGCACACTGACACCTCGCTGGTCACCAGGTGTGAGCTGTAGAGCAGCAAGGCTGTGAGAGACGGGCAGCCATGTCATGGTGTCCGCCCGGCGTGGAAGGCAGCTTCTTTTAGGGCTTCAGAAGGCTCGCTAGTAAGTATGATCCAGCTAAATCCCACACCGGTAAGTTATTTACTGTCATGTACTCAAACTCTGCTCTAAGGCTTTAAGCAGTGGAAAGTGATCCCAAAACTTGTGTGCTGGCATCAGGCCCATGGTTGGGCGGCCACATGGAGCTGGCTGTGAGGTGATGAAATGAGGTAAGGAGGGAAGAGCAGCCACCAAGGGGCATCTCCAGACTCCCCGCCCACATGCTGGGTAAGGCAGAAACGGGGTGGTTTCCTCTCTGCCGCCCAGTTGGAGGAGCAGGGCTTTCTTTGTGAAGCAGGGAACTAAAAGGGCCACCCTCACCTCTCTCTAGGCTTAATCTCTACCATTAGCCAGAAAATGCACTGCCTCACCGATTTGTGAAAGTTCCTGTCTGTGTGACTATTTTGGTGCTACCCTTCTCCGTATAATTTTAATTGGGGCACTTAGAACAATAACAAGAAGGGAAATGACTCCACTGGGACACTATGGACAGACCAGCTTTCAGGAGATGACAGAGAACACTACAGAATGTAGCAGGTATCCAGCTGAAGGCCTGCTTTCCCCTTGCCCAATCTCACAAATAAATCCTGCATTAAATGTACACATGACAGATTGCTATAAAAATATAAACACACCCCGAGAGTTAAGTACATAACAAATCCAGATTCTCTACAAAACCATAACCACCTTCGAGAATGCATATGAATAATCCAAGCTCACGCTCAGATACTATTTTACAATGAATGGGAGTGTCCTGGTTTCATTTCACCTTAGTGGCTCACTCAGCGTTTTGCAGGAGATAATTTCTGAATGTCTTTCTACGGGGAGAAAAAAACAAGTGGTAAAGGAAGCTATGTTTTGACCAGAACAAATTAGCAAATGAGAAGGAAGCTTCTGAGGCACCCACCAGCTTGGCTGCTGATGGCCCTGGACTGGACGGCTACTAAAAGCTCGGGTACTCACTGGAAACTGTCCTGACCCACCCCGTGAGGCCAGTCTTGTTGGGCTCCCAAGGGGCATCCCAGAGTGACTGGAGACAAGGGCGTAGCTGCTTGGACACCGCACAATGCTCTGCCAGTCAGGCAGTGGCCGCAGAGTCTGGGCTACTGTGATTCTGTGGGGCCTCTGGCGTTCCTGTTCCTACGAGGGCCATGCAGTATGCCGCTGCCAGGAAGCTCACATCCTCTCAGCGGACACTCAGGGAAGCCTTGGGGAGTGGAGCTGTAAACGTGAGCATGCTTGAGGGCAAGGTTAAAGAATGGCTTCTCTCTGAAATGAACTTAAAGCAGGTTTCTCTTTCTTCCTTCCCTTCCTGCCTGGGCTTTCAGAAAGTTGTCGTGGAGACCCCCAGGAGCCTGAGTGGCATCTCTACTGGTGGACAGCTTCCTCGCGACCTGGGGTGGGCTGGGGCGGGCGTGACCGGGCAAAGCATGTAACACATCCTCTGCTGTTCCAAGCGCCTCCAGCACTTGCAGTGTCCTCATGAGGGTGAAGCAGTCAAGAAGGAAAAGCGGATGAATAAACCTTTGGGGGAAATGTGTTCTTCCTACCCTGGAACTTTCAATTGTGCAGTCTTGCCACATTCTGATTATTTCCAGACTTAGCACCCTCCAGGGGTAGGTGCCATGTGGAAAGGCCCAGGTTCTTATCCTGGCTGGAGGTCTGACCTGGACAAGTCACTTAACCTCAACCAGGCCCAGCGTTTGAAGAGCAAATAAGATGATACATATGAAAGTGCTTTGTCAAGTCCTGAAATGCTCTTTAAATATATTTTTACTAACTGGTCATCAATGTTCCTGTTGTAAAGGAAGAAACTAAGCAATTAGTATTTTGATGCACCAAGCAAGGCGTTCTGACTATTTCAAAACAGCCCTAAATTCAATTAGGTACTTAATTGCACATGACAATTAATAGGGGGTAGACTAATGGTGGCAATTCTATGTTTTCTCTTGTGAAGGGACTTGGTTAAGTCTAATTTTTCTTCTTCCTGTCATGCATTGGGTAGTTCTAGGGTCAAACCTGGTGAAATGGCCCAATATTTGTGTAGGATACAGAGAATTTTCAACTCTGAGATGAAAAAAAGGTGGTTCTTGGGCCAACTGAAATGCCCACAGTGAACAAGAACGTCTCAGGAGTGTCCAGAAATGAACACTGGAAAGGAAGCCCCTGGGGACCAGGCCGGTGTTTGCAAGTGCCATCAGTATAAACTGAGAGGGATTGGTACCTGGAAATTACCAGAGATACAGAAAGACTCCCCAAGCCCACTGCAGTCTCTACGAAGACAACACAATTCCCTTGCGTGGCTGAGGGAGTATAAGACACATTAACTACAGCGGAAACCAAAACTTTATGGCTTTCTACCCTGGTTACCCATAGGAGCTGCACCCCAAATGGGAACACCGTACAGGCAGGATCCCGACTCCCCACATGCTGGTTTCTGCCATGCAGCTCAACGTTGGACTGGAGATGGGTGCAGGCGTGCCCCTCCGGAGGAAGAGAACAGGACAGTCGGGAGGGGACAGCCACATGCCAGCTAGCCCAGGCTTCCTCTGCTGAGCACCAGCAGCTCCAAGAAGAGCCTGCACAGAGGCGGGACACGCTCCAGCTGAGGTGTGCGCAAGCCCCTAATTCCCGCACAGAGGTTCTGTAGTTCCCAAACAATGATCCAAAGCCTCCAGGAAAACCTCACTGTCACCTCTGTGGTTACAGCACATTATCCACTAGAGCACAAGTGCCCCTGCCATTGCCCAAATGTCTCTGCTGGGACCCCTGAAAGCAGGCCCTTCTTACAGTCAGCGCCTCTGCTGCCATAATGCAGGGCCGGCGGTGGTGTCTACCCAACAGGGGCTCGACCTGACCACCACTGCTTCCGCTGCTGGACTCGCCACTGCCACAGAGAAACCAGCATCAGAGAAGGGAAGAGCTTGCCCGAGGTCACAAGGAGAAGACCTGAAGTCCCCAGCTGGGGTCTGAGGGTTCCCGAGGCGTGTGAGTGACCCCTTCCACAGCCCCTTCCACAGCCCCTCTCATCGCTGCCCTGGGGAAGTCTCTGCACCCTGGCAAATGGGAGTGCCCCACAACACTGAGTGTCAGGGCTGAAATAACTTCTAGTAACTCAAACTTGAACTTGTCACATCCTTCTACTTCCTGCCAGAGTCCCAGCTGGCTACATACACTACGGCTGAGGAGTCGTGTATAGAGCTACAGACTGGAGCGAAGACAAACCCTTCCAAGCTCATCCTTCCTGACCTCTGCTCTCCCTGCTTTGGGTACTTTGATCTTTTTGGGACACACACTCCCTCAGATGCTTGCAGGCATGCTGCCAAGCAATACAGTTTTAAATTCTTTTGCAAACAAATAAACAAAGATACCCTTGAAAATCTTGCTCTGCAAAACTTCAGTTCTGAAGTTTCTTTTTTATAGACTTTTCTAAAGCAACTTATTTTTCAAACATTTCTAACATTTGGAAATGTCCATAGCAATCTTCACCTCTAACTATACCATCTGGCTGCTCGACAAATGAAAATTGCTCTGAGTCAGTCTGATCTAGCACTGCATAAAAAAAAAAAAAAAAAAAAGGGAAAAAGTGGGCTCCACATTGAAGTTTGCATGACGTTTGTGTGTTG
This sequence comes from Condylura cristata, assembly GCF_000260355.1. NCBI lineage: Eukaryota > Metazoa > Chordata > Mammalia > Eulipotyphla > Talpidae > Condylura > Condylura cristata. The sequence goes on from NW_004567110.1 coordinate 26,804,268, forward strand.
CTCAAGGGAGTCTCAAAAAAAAGTAGCTGCCGTGTCTGTGTGAGTGAAGGGGCAGGTGCTTCAGAGGCCTCTTGCCCTCTTTAACCAGCAAACAGTTACACACTGTGGTGCTGACTCCCCACCAACACCCCCAAACACATGCCGGGGTCAGAGCTCTGCTCAAACCAGAGACACCGGGAGGCAGCGTCAGTCCTGTGTTGGCCCCTGTTGTCACTGTTCAACGTCCAGGGAAAGGGCACCCGTTCCAGTGCTTCAGAGACTCAGGCAGGAAACCCGAGCAAGGACCAGTGCTCCGAGCCTCCACTCTGTGGGCAGAAGGGCCATCAACTGCATCCCCCCACCCCCCCGGTCCCGGAAGCCCGTGGGACTAGACAGCAGACCCAAGCACAGGTCGCCACAGCTCCTCACCCAGCAGACTGATGCCCAGCCGGGACAGGCCCTGTCGCAGCCCCTCGCCCAGGCTCTCAGGGAGCTGCCGCCGCCATTCCTCTTGTCGATGGTAGTGCTCCTCGTCCAGGGAGAGCCGGTCCATGTTCCGGGCCAGGCTGGTGGCCAGGTTAGTGATGGATGTGAGGGTACCTGAGGGAACAAGGGCACAAGGGTTGGCCTCCTGTCGCATCCATTTGGGTCCCAGGGAAGTGGTCCCCAGAGGGTTGTGGGTGGGGAGGGGCCAGTGAAAGCACATCTGTGCCTCCTGGATATGCTCAGTGGCTGCTCTTGGAAAGCTGAAGCAACAGTCCTAAGGAAATGAGGTGGAGATTAATACTTGCCATGACAGCGGCAGCACTGAGGTGCTGGCATGAAACAGTCACTGCCATCATTGATTGTCAAGGGCTGGATAACAGCTCTGAAGTCTTTGTTGAAGACCAGTTTTGAAGGTTAAAATTTGCCTGCTCTAATTTTAAATGTTACGCTGCTGACTTGGTAAAGAAATGTTTCCAGATTGGGGATAAAATTTATTCCCTCTCCACTCAGTCATCGTAAAGAACATTCTGAGGAAATAATTTTTGTTCCTGTATCAGAACGTGCAGTTTTGACATTCAGGATTGAACTGAAAGGGAGGACAATAAAGGAGTACATCAATTCAAGTCATGATTCTGTCTGGTTTTCTTAAAAAGGTATTTCAGCAAATGCTCCAAATTGTCATAATCCCCTCTAAAAAGTCTGCGAAGATTGCAATGAGCAAATCTGGATGACGGCAATGGAAATATCCTGTTAACGGATGTCTGATTTCAAGAAAAATGGAAGAGCTTGTGCTTGCTGCTGCATCTTTAGCAGCAACCTGAAAAGAAGAAACCCAGAACGTCCAGGTACCATCAAACCAGACATTTTGCAATGAGGAAGAAAGAACAAGTGTAAAAAATAATTCAGTGAGTCAGTATGCTAAAATTACTACCCGAGTTCAATTTAACAGGTGCTGCTTATCTTATTTTAAAATAAAAACAACAGAACCACAAAGACTTGAGTGTCGCGAGTGAGAAACCCACAGTGGCCCATCTGTGAGATGCAGCAGCTCCTCACAGGCCTCCGGGATGACTGGCCCAGGGCGTGGTCCTGTCACTGTCTACAGAATTTGGTTTATGGCTCTTGCTGTTCTCTTGCCAGCCCTCCTCTATGGATGATAGGTTCTCAGATTTCAAGCTTAAGTCTTCTTTTGAGGCCTTCTAGAGACTTCTATAACCTGCCCAACTCATAACAGCGTTACAGCTCTGTTGACAGTAAAAAAAAAAACATTTTATGGAGAGAAACCCTTTGCCCTGTTTTCCCTGCCCCCTGCTGAGAAGAAAAGGGGACTCAGATGGGCCTTGTTAGCTCCTGATCACTGCCAACCTGACCAAAATATCGTCAGGCAAACACACAGATAAAAAGAGAACGTTCTCCTTGTGGGCAGCAGTTTGGCTTCGGAGCCTGGGGACCCATCTAGGCCACAAGATGGCACTGTTTACGCGGCGCGCCAGAGGCAAGTTGGCTGTTTCTCTCAAAGTTGGCCGGCCTGTCAAAATGTATCCATATCCTTACAAAAGTTATGACAACTGTATCTACATTAAAAAAAATATGATGAGGCAACACAGGGTAGGATTTCTGATGTTTAGCAGAAGTCCTGAACACCTTTAATATTTCTGTATTTATCGCATGGAATAACAGTTGAGCCAATCCTTCTTTTCCCAGTGGGAGGTTTAAAATTCTGAAGTTTCTGAAACATTTGCACATACTACAGGCAAGTAATGATCTGTTTTAAACATGACACATTATATATGAGCTTTGTTACAAATCCAACATCTCACTGCAAGCTAAGCAGCCAAACAAAGCTGGAGGCCAACTTAATGCATTTAAAACTTTGACGCATTCTTTGAAAATAAAAAATAAGACCGGGAGGAATGAAAATAAGGATTACAAGGAAACCCAAATAGCTACCTTTGGAAATGTGCTTCACAAATGATGTCGTCCCTCTGGAAACTCCGCTCACAAAGGCTCCTGGGCCTCGAGTCAGCCCCTCATACGGAAGCCTGAAGAAGTCGGCGATGCCGTTCCCGATGCTCCGCACCAGACCCACAGGGCTGCCGAGGATTTCCAGGGAGCCAACCACCCAGCCTGGAGGGACCGAGGGGAAAGGTTATTGAAACCTTATATACCGCACTTCTGACCACTGGGAAAAGTGACCCATTTTCCCTGTGATCCGTTTTTCACACAAGCTTTGAGAAAGCTTTTTGGAGCGAAACATGGGAAATAACTCATTCACTGTGAATTCATAACTGGCAAACTTTCATACTTTATAAATCAAAGTGATCCTTCTGGCGGCCTCACAAATAGCTTTAATACGACTTCCCTGCTAGAGCCTCCTGAATTTCTGCTAACAGGGACCTGCGTGTGGGGTACTGTGGGGGGACGGTGCTCCGTGCACCCATGGAGAGGCCGGCTCCTCCTGCAGGTGCTGGCAGCCTGGGCCGTTATTTCAAAACCTCCAGGGGGTATCAGGATGAAGAGGGCATGTCTGATAAGGAGAGCAGACCAGATGCTAAATGGGGTGCTGCAGAGGATGCAAAGTTCTGACAAGGATGGAAGATGTATTTTTAATCTATCTCAACCCTACCAAGCTGCTTCCCTTTGGAGAGGAGCTGGAGCCAGCAAATGCCTCCCGCTCCAGCCCCCCTTCGGTTGTGTAAACATGTGACATGGACAAACTGATTAGGTTAGCGGGAGGGGAGTGTTCCCTGTGAAGGTCCCAGGAGGGGAGCTAGGGTCTGGTTTCCCATTTGAGCTGGGGCTTGCCAGGAGCTGGCTGCTCTGAGGCTGGTGGCCATGTGCATCGCCTCGTGGGAATGTGGCTGTGGTGCCGACTCTGGCAGAGGCTTCCATTCGTCCTCCTCTTTCTGGTGGGGGCTTGGGGCTTTCAGCACAGCAGAATGGAGGTCCAGGCAAGGATGCAGGGCTAAGGAGAGGAGGACTCGGAGCAGGACACTTCCTTCAGGAACTCACCGACTTCCCAGCTTGGGGCTGAGAGCACTTTAACAGGCAGGCTCTGGGGACAGGACACAGGTGGGTTCTTGGAGGACAGGCTTGTGCCAGAGATCCCCACTCCATGTCCGATCCCAGAGGTTACAAAAAGCCATGTTAAATCCTCAAGGGCTCCAGGCCCAGTCCACGTAGAGGGAGACACTCTTAAATTTGGAGCCTATTTCCCTTTTCTGGAGCATTAAGATGATGGCTCTAGGGATTAGGTTAAATGAGAGAATACTTTCCAGAAGATCTAAATTAGAAATAGTAGGGTCTATGGGTGTCAGGCATTAGAGTAGTTTAATCTTTGAAGCAACTTATCAGAGGTACGTATATAGGCGTCATCCTGTCTCCACTCTATCACAGGCAGGAAGGGAGAGGAGGAGACTGGCTCAGAAATGAAGCCAATCATTCAAACTGAAACTTGAGGGTAGAGAGGGACATGAGGAAATTATAGAGCCTATAGATTCCTTCCTTCATTTCTAACTGCTTTACTGTGTCTTTATTTTTTAAATTTCTTCCCTAAGTTTCCCTAGAATTAAGGCCAACGTATTTCATCCACAGCAATAGGAACTTTCTAATCGAGTCCAGTGGGTGAGTACTGACCCCTGGGCAAGGTAGATGGTCAATCCTCTGGTCAGTCATTTCCCTACAGAAACGTCCTTCTATGGAAATGCTGGTACATCTCCTGAAGACTTTTCTACCCAGGGCTGGTAACTTCCTACCATTTTCCCATCTCCAACTCTTCCTATCACTGTTATCCTCAAGATAATCTTCACATTGTTCATAGGTTTTTAGTAACAGAGTTCCAAATGCCTCTAAAAACTTGGCCCTCTGAAAATTTTCATGTCTCAGCATATAATGAAGTTGGGACAACAATTTAGTGAATTTTTAGGTGGATAACAGAAAAAGAAAAACCCAAACAGAATGTTCTTGTGCAAGCTCATTAAAAATATAAAACAGAACAAAGAGAGATCTTTTTTAGCACAAAGGCTGCAGGAGACACAATTCCTTGGTGCCCAGTGGAGTTTCTCTGCTGGCTCATCACACAGACGGACTCCTCACACCTTAGCACTGTGGTGACTGGATGGGAGGCTTACTCCTTCCCAGCCCCACATCAGAGTTCAGTAGTCTTCATGCTTGCTTCTCATGTTAAAAGCAAAAAATTGCCTAAAAGGATACATTTCTGGAATTGTTTATAAATATACCCGCCTATTAAATTTGAAATGTTAACTGTTCATTTTTAAGTGATTTCTTATTATCTGTACTGTTGTGCAAGCTATTAAAACAGTTCCAGCAGGGACCTCCCTAATCTTGTCATTTTCAGTTAAGAGTTTTGGATTGTCTGTTTGATTAATTTCATTATAGTGATATGTCTCCTTACCAGGATAGCAACAAGAACAGTCTTTCACTGCTATAGCACCAACCTTCCATGGGAATCCATTCACCAAGCGGTGTTGCCAAGGCTCGCTCCTTCATTACCTTTCAAAAGTGTAACTTCTCTGTTTTTTTACCAGAATGGGCCCACTAGATCAACTATGGCTGATGTCCCTTGACTGAATTCATGGGGACATGAGGATCCAGATTATCAAACTGAAACCATGTCAGAAGGAATTTAGGTAGGGAATTCATGCTTCGGTGCCAATTACTACATGGATTCTGAGACCGCTCAGTCACCAACACTCCCAGACAACATTTTGCACACATTCAAATCTCTTCCTGAGGCCATTTCCAACTCAGGTCTGTGGCAACAGCCTTCTCCCTGCAATCTGTTCAGGCAGAGAGGATCACACTGATCACACTGCATAGATAGAAGGCTCTTTATGCACCCTAGGACCCTAACACAAAGATTCTCTGAAGTTCTACCTAAGCCATTCGTGGCTTCTAATGAAGCAAGCTAACAACCCAGAACTGGATTTCTCATAAGCCCAAGAGCTGAGGCCTTCGCTTGGTTTTCCTGGCTGTGCTGGTGTGCAAATATGGAGCCTTGAACCTGCAAGGAGCCAAAAAAGTGTTGCTAAATTGAATTAAAAGTCCAAGTAAATGTTAACAGTGACTAGTGCTCAAGTGTCTATTAAGTAAGTGCCCAGCAAAAGGCAGGGTACTTTGCATATTTTCATCTTATTCCCTGAAAATTCTTAAGTCTTTTTATACAGGGCAAACAAAGATTTGAAGAAGGCTCGATAACTTGCCCTAGACTTACAGCTTGCTGTGGCAGTCCGGACTGAAACTCAGTGCTGACTTAACTGCAAAGCCTGAATGCTGCTTCCCTATGTTGGAGCTGATAAGCCAGGACCTGAAGCATGTGCTTTTTGCTTGGGCTCTTACCTGCCCTGAAAAGCGCTCCCGCAGCGTAGTGCATGGCCAGAGCGTGGACAAGCTGCCTGGCTGTGGTGAAGATGGGACCTCTTTCAAACACAGAGAAGGACAGAGGGGTGTGATCGGAGGCGATGTACAGCTTGAGGGAAGCATGGATGCTGACGAGGAGATTTACTGGCTGTATCACCAGTTTCCTCAGCTTCACGGGATTCGCCAAGGCCCTTGCATGCTGTCTGACCTGAACGGGCAATGCCGCATCAGCATTTGAGACTATTGTGGGATGGCTGGCCAGCTTGCTATCAGGAAGGTAGGTGTCAAACAAAGTTTTGATGTAGTATACAAATGTATCTTCCACATATAACCGGCCAGGCTTCAACTCAAAACTGAACTCGTTAATATCAAATGAGAAGTTCTTGCCCTCAGTTAAGGTGAGGCAAAGTTTGATAAAACAATTTTCCTTATATTTTTCCAAATCTTCGCTGGACACCAGGAGACTCTGCATTTTGGAACAGTGAGAAGTTTCTGTTTTTTCTCCCTGGCAGACCAAGACAGCAAAGTGGAAATTGGACTTGTTGTACAGCTGGTTGTCCAACTGCAGGTCCCCACAGCAAAGCTCCACACAGTACAGCTGCAGGTGTGCTTGGGTGGCCTCTTCCCTGGGGAGGGGGCCAGCCACTGGGGCCACGTGGAGAAAAACATTGTCCAGTGTGAATCTCAGAAGTTCAGAGGATGCTTTAGGGTTGGTGAGGTCATCAAAAACCGCCAGGCTCAGCTGAGTGATGGACATTTTAAATGTCATAATCTTCTCCAGCGTTCTGGAGGAGAAGGGAAAAGAACATTAGTCTCGCCAGCTTTTGTTTTCTTTCTTTTAAAATGATATTGCCTTATTAAACACCTCCTGATGGCCCATCAGATTCTCATAAGAAACAAATAAGAACTCAACTTGCAGTACATTGTGTCTGGACAGAGTTGGTCACAGTCCAACGGTCTTGGGAAATGTTCCCAATGGGACTATTACAAGTTCTTGTCATGTTTCTGTAAGTGTTTCTCTTATCAACACCAGATTTTTACTTCAGAATCTGACTAGTCTTGGTGCACTCATTCTCTGCCATGATTATCACAAGGTCGAAAGATAAAGCAGAATACTTATGACTCCTTACATTGAATAAGTGAAGCAAGCTGAAGAAAATTTAACATCACCTCTTACCACAACTGTCCCATCTAGCAGTATCTTGGCCAAAGTGCTTCCCATCATTCTAGAGTTAAACTGTCCACACCCCCTCTCAGCAAACCCTGTTAAAATGTGCCAAATCATTTTGCTATCACCTCCTCCAAGTCATCACTTAGCAATTCACTCCTCTTATATCATGTTTTCCTCATTACCAGCAGCACATAAACATGCTGCTATTTCTATTTAAAAAAAAAAAAAATCTCTCTTCTAACTCCACTTCTTCCTTTAGTTATCACTGATTCTTCTGACCCTTACATAAAAACTCTAAAGCATTTTCTACACACACAGTCTGTTATTCCTCTCCTTCCATTCTCATTCAACCTTACTCTAAAGAGGTTTCTGCCCCTCTCCAGTCTGCCAAAGAAACTGTTCCAGGCTACCAGTGACTTTAGTGTGACTGAATCAAATGAGTGAATTCAGTGTGTAGCGTACTCAACCTACACTGGCATTTGACTTTGTCTATAACTACCTCCTCTTGGAAACACTTCCTTTGTATGTCTACTCTTGACTCTTTTACTTCTGGCCACTCATCATAATCTACGTGGCTCTTCTCCCAACCTCATGAAAGCTCAAGGCTGAGTCCTAGGTTTTTTCCAATCATTGCCCCGCTGCCCCACCCCCCCACCCAGGTCTCATCCAGGCTCCTAGTTTCACATGGCAGCTACATGCTGATAACCTCCAAAGTCACATGTTTAGCCCAGAGCATCTCTGAACTCCAACCTAATATAGCTCACTGCCTATCCAGAGTCACTCAGATGTCTAAAAGAAATCTCAACTTATGTCTGTAGTCAAACTCCCAAACCTACACAAAATCTTTACCATCACAGGTAAAAGCAACCATATCCTATCAGTTGATCAGTTTAGAAATTTTGATGCCTCTATCTTCAACCCTCATTCTTAGATTAAATTTCTGAAATTGTTGTGCAGGCTTGAAATTTTGTTAGGCAATTGAATAGTAAGTCTCCATTTTTACTTACGAACATTTTAGAAAACATTCTATCCAACTTTGTTTGAAATATTATTAATTCTAATTAGTAGTTTGGCAAGATCCACATTAAAGAATTCTTGGGAGAAAAATCAAACCCATAATAAACCCTAGAAATCTGTGGAACTGTAGCTATGTAGTAGGGTAGGGAGGTTAATAGACTGTCGTGGACTGTGGGTGCCTTGGGGGTGGGTGTGATGCGGTGACATGCAACTGAGGAGATGAGATCCTTCTAAGCCTCTGAATCACATACAGTGTTGTAAACCAGTTAGTTACCTCATTAAAAAAAAAAAATCACTGAAATTGTTCTACAATGCAGAGTCACGAGTATGTATCTGTCATGAGTAAAAGGACTTTCCAAGAAGAATTGAGCAAAATAAAATACAAATGTTGGTATGTATTATAAAACAGATAAAAGTACTTAAATGCTTGAAAACAGTTACTTTATATTTTACATCACAAATTACTTATAAACCCACATCTATTAAGAAATTTTATCCTTTTCAGTCTTTCTTCTAGGGATGCTTTTTGTATTATGTGTCTATATGTATTTATGAATGTATAAATGATATATTCAGTTTGACACTGCTTGCTTTATTCTAGATATCATGTATTTTTCTTTTCCACTACAATTTTATAAGGCCTATTTTCTGTGGATATACCATTTATGGTACACTTAATGTCTCATCCATTTCACTAATAGACAACTGTATTTTGAATATTTTGCTACTATAATTACCATGTGATACGTATCCGTCTGCATTAATCTTTGTTTACTTCTTTAATTATGGCTGTAACTCTTAAAAGTGGAATTTTCAATACGTTCAATTTTAAAGTTTGTAATCCACATCACTGAAGTGATTTCCAGAAAACTGAACAATCTATACTTCTACGAGGACTACATGTGATGGACATTACTGTTACTTGAATTAAGGATATTAACTTTCTGGTCATGCTTATAAAACCTGATGGCAACACTCAGGTTGAAGGTTGTTGAGGCAAGGAGAATATGACCCTAAGAGGTGACTTTATTTTTGATCTGGCTGTAATTGCTGAGCTTAATGACTAATTATAGAGCTGTCATATAGTTACAGGCATATTAATCTGCATTTATGCTAGTGATAATGTGTAATTCTAAGATGGCTGTTTTAGTTTGCCAATCAGCTTGTTGAGCTTATCATCACAGAAGCGCTGGAAAGGGCACCCAAGGAACATGACCTACTGTTAACTATTATAGGAATGACTTCATGCTAATAACCATATCCTAGCGATTATATAGTAATTAACCAAAAGTTTTGACATATATAAAGGGGTGACAACAATAGTAAATAATAGATTGACGACGTTATATTGGGAAAATTACTGTACTGCACGGAGGATAATAATTAACCTTACCTGTTGGTATTGGTTAAAACAGGTCCTGCTTTACCTTCTGGGGCTACAGTGATAAAGATGGTACCACACTGGTGGGCAATGTCCACATACACATGGCCAAAGCCAGTCAGGAACACAACCTGCACAAAGAATATCAAAATCTGATGAAAGAGAAATATGGAACATCACTGAAATGGCTGAATTTAAATGTCTTATGATTCAGTATCATAAATACTCCCTGGTTATATTTCCTTATATACATGCTTGTGTGCAAGCTTTATTTTATTTCAGCTGACTTGAAATTAAAAAAAAAAAAAGGGAAGATCAAATCCAGATTTTTCAATTTTCAGTAGTAAGGTTCATAGAAAATAAAGGAGGGACATTGGGGCCAACTGTCTTCATTCTTTGTTTCTTTGGAACTGGCAAACAACTGTGTGGGAAGAAGTCCAGTCACAGGCCAGCTTTATATGTGCACGTGAATCTGTAAGACAGAAACTCAGGACTGGAAATGCAGTGTGCGGAATACTTTTGACTTACTGCAATGAAGATGTCCTTCTATACTGAGGGCACAACACAAATTCTCTGAAAACCTACTAATAAGACATGTCAAGCATCCCCACAAGATCCCTCACCTAACTTGTAACAAGGACATCGGATAACTTCATTAGCTTGAAATCAAAATTAATTTTTCTACCATCAGAAGGTAGACTAGGATCTCAGAAGCCAGGTGCCAGGCCAGCAGAACAAATGTCCTTTCAGCATTAAATACTAATGTTGCTTAAATGGATAAATATTTGAAAACAGAGCAGAACTATTTGAAAAACAACTCCAAGAACATTACGTTCACAGCCAGCATTACCTGAGGGTAGGGGCAAGAACCTCCTTATGTTTGGGAATGTTGATTCTGATGATTTGCAACGCCAGTCCTGTCCAAGTCTGCGCCCTTTATTATTATTAGGGCAACAAAAAAATTCCTGGATGAAGGAACAAAGCTAGGTGCCTGTTTGACACGAAGGGACTGAAGGAAGAGGTAACAGAATGTACAAAGAACCCCAAGGAAGGAGTCATAGACTCAATGCAAAGTGGCTTCAAGGTCACTAGACTATTTTCTTGTATAATGTCTCCTCCTTCAGAAATCCTGATCATCTTCAGCACCCCAAACCCCTGGATCTCCCTCTCTTCATCCCCTGCAGCCCAGCTCTGCCTGCTCCTCCACTACTACTTTCTTTTTCACTCTGCAGCCACTGTGTGAGGTTAGGCCCTTGTCTGCCTTCCCTCCCTGTGCCTAGAGTACATGTTCCCCCACATGGCACCTGTCCAGAGCCTAAGCATCTTTGTATAGAAAGTTTAAGGACACTATATTCCATGAAGGTATTCTCTAATAATTCTATTCCTTTCCTCAACTTGATACCTACTCCTACATTCCAGAATGACTTAAACCACATTTCTATATGATCATAAAGCATAATGTTCATGTGATAGTTATCTCTTTATAAACCTGACTCAATCACTTGATTATCAACTTCTTCAGGGCAGGAGGGGAGTGAGTTTGTATTTTCTATAAACATGTACTCCAAATGGATTGTTCTGCAAAAATACCTTTTCACAATATTCTGTATCCTCAATTTGACCTATTTTTTTTCCAAGTTAAGAGCTGAACTGGGCTATGGCAACATTTGGAATGCTGCCAACTTAAAAAAAAAAATTAGCTCACAAATCTAAAACAAACTGTATTCTCTGAGAAATATTCACATTTATAAAAGTTATTGTTTTGTAGGATTGTTGATTTTTTAATTAGGCTTATCAACATGTGATTATTCATACAAAAAATTTTAAGGCTCATTCTCCTATCTATATTCTCTTCTCTTAATGACTGTCCATAAGCTCAGTGCTTTTAGCAGAGAGTATTAAAAACCATATGAAGGATCAGAAGAGGAACTATTTATTGCTCTGGTTATTCTTAAAGTAATCTTCAGGCATTATGAAATGAGGATACCTGTATTTTTCCAAGATAGTGAAGATAAAGCAAGTTGATGGTTTCTGCGAACTGCCCAAGATACTTTGAAAGCAAGCAAATTAACCTAAACCTTTAAGTTACTTCTGGCCAAATACTGGATTCTGGAGAAAAAGTTTTGTCGGGTGACTCTTTTATTCACCACTAGAATGGAAGAAACAGACTTTAATTCTTGGAGCCTATCCTTGCCTCTTTTCATATGCAGAGAAACAATGATAATGCCAAGTCTTTCTCAATGCCAAAAGTATTAGGCACCTATTCCCAGGTCCCCAGAAATATAAATTCTTGATTTGGTCTGATGGTTCAATCATTTGGTCAGTTATTTGACACTTACCAGTCACCTACAAAAAGTGTATTTGGTCTGTGCCTAATACATCACATATAAGACCTAATTGTAACCTCAAGATGCTCACAGCTCAGTTGGCAAAAAAGAAAAAAAAAAAAGAAGAATAAGAAAATGCTTCTTCCTCTGGTGTATTAATCATTATAGCCTCTAAATAAAGTCAGGAGGGCAATGGCTTTCCATCCATTTTCTGCAGTGCCTGGTACTTACAATAAGCACCTGGTATTGAATAAAGATCTGAAAGGACATTGTCTCAACGTGGCTCCTGTCCAGAAACTTCTAGTGTCCACCAATGTCTAGGTCTCTTCTCTATACAGTCCAGAGCAGGTTATACATCTCACACTTTTGCAGTCAGGAATGGCATGTTTTGGCCAGTGAGCTATCGGCAGAATTAATTTCTGAGCCAAAACATAAAAGAGCCAGCCTTCTGTGGCAAAGATTGAAAAGAAGCTTTATGTTCCAGATCAGTGGTGGGCCAATTCCAGTCCATTGGTTATTGTAAATAAGGTTTTACTGGGACATAATTATGCTGATATATTCTATATTGTTTCCATCTCATAACAAAGTTGAGAAGTGACAGAGACTTAACGGCCTGCAAAGCCTAAAATATTTGCCACTAAAACCTTGGAGAAAAATTTTGCTGATTTCTGCCCTAACTTAGATTATCATAGATTATTACGGTCATGGAATTCCATAGCTCAGTACTTATGTTCCTGTGCAGTCCCTTCCCTTACTGAAAGAGCTTACTATGTGTTCTTTCGCTAATTAGGTATCAGCAAACATAAGACAGGAAGGAAGCTTGGTAAAACTTGCTTATAGGATTTGCCCTCTTGTTACTATGTGGACTGGTCTAGCCTAGTGTAGGCCTAGCCTAGCCAACCTAGAAAGGGAAGATCACAGGGTGAGAGAGACGCTCATCCCTCAGTCAACACCGCAGCTGAATGCAGCTGCATGAGTAATTCCAAGTGTATTCTGCTGATAAATAACACAATTAAGCCCTAAGAATCATAAGAACTTGTTAATAATAGTTGTTTTAAGCCTTTAAGCTTTGGGGTGATTTGCTCCAATGGAGTAGATAGAAGATGTTGGAATCTGGCCCTCCCTGGTGGCGCAGTGGGTTAAAGCACAGCACTGAGAATCTAAAGCCGCTTCCACATGAGTTCGATTCCTGCCTGCCCCGGAGGTGACCACATGGTGTGGCAGACCTCTCCTGACCCGCCTGATGCTCCCCTGAGCAGTGTACTTCGTAGATCTGCCTGTTCTGTTCCCCACTCTGTCTCTGGTGAAGCCTCTCACTGCCCCTGAGCCTCTCGCCTGTACCCCAGTTCTGTATGCACAAATAAATAAATCTTTAAAAAAAAAAAAGATGTTGGAATCTCCATGAACCTGGGTCCCTGAGGAACCATCCAGAACAGACTCCCCTATGATAACTAGTATAGAGACTGGTAATCCACTTAGCACACTGTCTAGCAAAAGCCTCAGGCCTGAGTCCTTAGCATAATGATCAGGCAGTAGGAGCGGATACTGGAAAATATGAAAGAGGAATCAATGTTATAAAGTGGCAAAACATTTCATAAAACTGTTGTCTGAGATTACTTGGGAGGTAAATCATAAACCTAATAAAAATGTAACTTTAGAAGATGAGGTTTGAAAACAAAACATTAGTAGTGTGTATTGGCTGTTGGCTGTTGGCAACATATAATGAAGAGATGAGTTCAGGAAAGAATTGGCCAGTTTGCAAATAAAAATAAAAGAGAATAGAAAGATTCCAGAAATTCAGGGACTTGCAAAGTCAGAAATGTTTTTAAACCTCAACAGCAAGAGATAAAATTTTCTTTGAACAAAGGGCAGATTAATACTCAGCCTGGGGGCTACATGTAGGCATTGTGTTCACCGTTAAGATCTATATATATTTTTAATTGAAGGAGTATTACACTATAACAAGGTGTTACATGAAACAACATTTCAGTGTTCAATACTGAATATCAACATCGTATATATTACATTACCATCACTGCGCAGGGTGCAAAACTAGCCTTCACCATGCCCTTGACCTTTTTACCTAATTTACTCACTTCCCTTCCCTTCTGTAACTATAAATTATTCTCACAGTCTAAATGTAAAAGAGATTCAGAAAAAAGTCTAGATGAAGAGTGTAAATCTCAAAGAAGTTCTCTTAAATCCACAGAGATAAGGAAGGAAGACAACACAAAACAATACCCCTAAAAAGGACTATGGATGTGGTTACTGGCATGAGGAGTCTTTGGGATCAAAAAGAAATGATGTCTACTGAGTTTTGGGAAGTTACTACTGCCCAATAAACTGATGAACCCAGACTAAAAGTGACCATGGCTGAGAATCAATACAAACTTCAGACGTGGCCAAGGAGGAACTCTCAGGAGATAGAATGGAGAGTGGAGGATAATGGTAAAGGAATTCTCTTAGCAAAACAAGGTTCAGTCAAACTCTAGTCCTTGTTTCTAAGGTTAGGCCCCACAATATGCACCCAGAAAAATTTCAGAATTGTTGTAGATGAAAGACTGCATGTTTTTCATTCTTCTTCTTTCCAGTTTGGAGGGCTTACTTCTGTTGTCCTATCCAGTAACATGGTACGGCGGAAGAAGAGCTCACAGGCTCCAGATAGAAAGGAGTCACATTCAGGCTAAGAGACCACCTCTCTGAAGTACTGCATTTCTGCTGGGTAAGGAGGGAGGAGATCTGTTTGTTCTGAGTGTGGGGCAAAGAATGAGCTAGATGAATGACAACCAGAGGTATTTCTTTTTCTGCTATTTGTTATTACACAGTAAGTTAGCTAGTCCCAATGAACACTATCATTTAGTTATTTTTTACTTTCTTCACTTCATACTGATAGTTTAAGTGTATATGTGGGTGGCTACTGGCAACATATAGTAAGAGACTTGCTGTTTTAACAAAATATTTAGGAAATAAAATTTGTTTCACCCATTTGTATCTGTGTTAAAGCACTTTGGTTAGTGAAGACTTTCTCTACAAATTATGAGTACAGGAACACCATTCTAGGTTGAGGTACTGACTTCCACTTAGTAAACTGTCTTTTACCACAACTATAAATAACAATATAACTTTTCTCTATGTTTAACTATCTTTATTAAAATGATTTTTATATCAAATATTATTTTGAAAAATACACACCAGGTTAATGTTACTAAGTTATGAGTGACATAGGAAATATCTGAAAAACATGTTAAACTACCACCTCCCTTAAGTCGTGATGATCTAAGGATGATCAAGAGGGAGTTACAAAGCATCCCAGCACTGCAGCTGAGTTATACTTAATTAATAGCTATCTCTGTAATTAAAAGTCCCAAAGTTGTCCCCTCTTCTAATTTTTACTGATTTTCTCTTCAATGCAGCTCTAATTCTCATTATAGTGTATCTTGTTGGGTTGTGTCACTCTCTAATTCTCTCTTCTTGCTTGATTCATTTTACCCCTACCTCAAATTTTCACTTCCTTCTGTGGTGGCTAATTCTATGTGTATTTGACTGGTCAGCGAAATGATAAACATTTCTGGAGTGTCTGTGAGGGTACTTCCAGATGACATTAGCCTTCCCCAATGTGGGTGGGCATCATCTGGTCTAGAGAGGATCTAGACAGAACAAAAGACAGAAGGTCTTGCTCCTTGTTCTTATTTCCTGTCTCCCAGTTTATGATGGGACATCTGCCCTCAAACTTGAATCTGACCATATAGTCCTCTTGGTTCTTAGACCTTTGGCCTTAGATAGAATTACAGCATGGCTTTCTTGTGTCTTCAGCTTATAAATGGCAGATTGTGGGGCTTCTCAGATTCTATAGCTGTTATTTTAATTGCCTTACTAATATTCGGATTAAATTCACAAAACATTTCACTCCCTATTTTGGGAAATAATAATTTAAAAATTTACTACTTCTATCTCCTAATCAAGTTGTAAGAGTATCTCTCAAGAAAAACCATGATATGGGTGAATTCAAGATTCAGACTGTGAAGGAAGAAGGAACTTCCACACGTACTATGGGACTGAGCCCTAACCAGAATGATGGGGTGAGATTTAGCTTACTTGGTCTCAGTCAGTGCTTTGTTTTAAGTGGTCTAATGGAGCTAGTGAGTGTCCTGAAGAGCCTTCTCTGGGATGGACTCTGTATTTTAGTAATCACTTTGGTGGCATCCTTGGACAAAGACCTGAGGCGGGAGAGGCTGGTTAACTGATAAGCCCTATAAGGGGCTATTGCTGAAATCTGAGGGAGAGATGATGAATAAAAGGGCCCTGAGGAAATTACTACTAGAACTTGGTGATTTACTGGATGCTTGGGGAAAGACCAGACAAGGCAGCACAGGGATGCAGTAAGAAAAAGATAGGCTTGGAAACTGGTCAGATGTGGGTCTGAAGCCCAGGTCCAATGGCTCTGTGCAAGTTAACCTGAGCTGTAGAAACACATACCTTTAAGAAATATGATAGGAATGTGACTGATCACATTTTTGAGTGTTTGACATGAAGTAGGCATTCAACATGAATTTACCTCAATGTAATTTAAGACCTTGATACTGGGAGGATGGTTATGACATTAACTGAAGTAGAGATTCTAGGAGAACTGGGATTAGGGAATGGAAAAAGATCACTTTGGCTTCAGACATACTGCATTTGAAATTTTTGTAAACATTTCAGGCAGAAATGTTTGGTGTGTGCTTGGAAATACAGATTTGGAGTTTGGGAGAGAGGTGGGGGCCAGAGCTGGGTATCTGAGAGAGACTGAGTGATAACTAGTAGCTTTATGAAATGAATGCAATCTCCCAGAGAAGAAAAGAAAAAAGATAGATTTTTAAGATAAGGGAGAAATGGCTGGATGAGAAGAAAACCAGATATTCTGGTTTTAACTCTTCTCTGTTTTAGGGAAAATTCCTATTCCCAAGTGTCTTTGGAAGCGGTTGTGATTCAACCAGCACAAACTGTAAGCACATAGGAGACTACATCCAGGCACTTGGCAGATATTCAGAAATAGGTTCCAATTTGCTCATATAATTTTTGGCCCTCATGGAAAGTATGGCAAAGGTGAGCTGAAGTAAGCAGGAAGCTAAAATATCTGAACTGCATATTTTACAAATCAGATGGCTCACTTGGACCAGCATCCTCTTTTCTGCCTGGATGGAGCAGCCTGATATCCTGGAAAATGTCTACAGTATTCTTGAAACATACTGTAGACTATGGTACTTGCAAGAGACTATGGTGCTGGTCGGGTGCTTCAGTGGTGGGAATGCTATGGTAACAACACGTAAGGAGGACAATCCTGTCAAAACACTAGCCATGATATAAAACAGTGGTATTCCAACAATAATTAAAAATAAATAAATAAAATTAGTGATTAGAGTTTCTTTCTGTCTAATCTGCATCCAATGGACTGATCACATTTGCATCCTGGTCTGTCAAGGCACTTGCCAAAGTATCTCATGATATTATTGTAAGATACAAGTATCTTCCACAGTAAAGTTTAAAAAGTGCTTTATGCATTTTTCTTATTGAAGAAATGTAGGACAGAAGAACGTAAAGTCTGAATGTCAGTGGTTGACTACACCCAGGCATCAGGGATATGTGCAGTGATTCACTACATCATGTAGACCTTGGGCTTGTCTTGTTTAACATGCTTGTCAAGTTTATTAAAGACTTGGATGAGCATGTAGAATGCATGCTCACCACATCTGTAGATGACATAAAGCTACCAGGGATACTTAATATGTTGGATGAAAGCATCACAATTTTTTTTTAAAAATGTGATTTCAACAAGCAGGACTAGGCCAATAGCAACAAGATTTAATTTATTGGGGATAAATGTAAAGTCCTGTCATTGGGTTCAAAAAGTCAACTGTACAGCAAATCATGTGATAAAGACCTGGGGGATGTGGTTGACCACAAGTTCAATAAACAAACAGTCTGAACTCGTTAATAAAAAGCTAACTCAATCGTCTACTTTATTAATGGAAGCATAGGGAGGTAATAGCTGGTTAGACCACATTTGGAATATAGTGTGTAATTCCAGCTGCCAGGTTTTAAAAAGGGAACACAACACACCAGTGTGTTGAGACAAGGGTAACTGTGGTGATGGGTCTGGAAATCGCATTAACTGAAGGAATGATTCAAGGGACCAGAAATGTTTGGCCTGGATAAGGGAACACTTAAGAGAAGATGTTGAAGCTGTGTTCAAATAACTGTAATGTTTTTGTATTGAAGGGGAAGTAAATAATTTGTGATGCCCCAGAGGGCAAAACAAGAATAAATGAATGATGCCACAGAAGGGAAATTTTAGCTTAATACAAAAAAAAAACTTTCTTCACAGTCACTGCTAGAATAAGCTATGTCTATGATACTGGAGTCTTGTGAGGCAAAATGTCATGCAAAGGATTCTTGTGTTAGGAAAAAGGGAGATTAGTAAGTCTCTTCTAACTTTCAGATGGCAATACCTGTAGCCAGGGCAGGACTCCAAGCCACAGACAGTGACCTCAGCTTGGTGTAGGAAAAACAAGACTGGGCCACATGTGAGCAGGCGCAGGTCCCAGTCTGATCCTGCTTAGTTATAAACTAAGTAAGGTAATTACTATTTAAATCTCAACTTGCTCATTGGTAAAAATAAAAATCATTGCCTAGCTTAGATTTTTTACAACGATCAAATGTTCTCCCTTGGGACTATTACACTTGACTGGAGACTACATGTAGTTAGGACCTTGAAGTTGGGAATTATTTAGGGGAAAGGGTTTGTCCCTGGATAGGTCTTCAATAAAAGTTTTTTTTTTTTTTTAATAAATGAACAAAATAAGGGAGACTGTGGGTGTGTAAATAGTACAGAGTTCTATAAACACAGCCTGTCACTTCTCCCTCCCTCCACCAATCCACTCTTTGAGAATAAAGGAGCAGTGATGCTGTTCTTACTTAACCCTTCTGTTAAGAGTCAAAGATCATGAGAATTTACTGCATCTTCTTTGGAGAGAATTTAACTGCAAAGGGTTCATTCTAATCTGCTTTTTTTGGGTTCTAACTGCTCCTTCTTTGTTATTTCAATGGCTCAGAAATTGCTTTTCATAAACAACTCAGTGATTTCCACGGCTCTTAAGATGAAAACCAAAATCCTTGATTGGAGATACAGGAACTTGCCAGGGTTGGCCTTCAATTGCCTTACTCCATTCCTCTCCCACGCCCTTTTCCTTCATCTGGCACTGTGGCCACACTCGTATTTATTATCCTGAAAGACCCATGTTCCCTCTGAGCACCACAGCTTCAAATTTGTTGCCCTTTCTGCCTAGAAGAAATCTCCCACTTTCTTGTGTATCTGTTCATCCTCGAAGGCACAGAACCTTGTACTCAGGGGCACATTCTTTGGTCCCTCAAACTAGTCCACTGTCCACTCTCACAATACAACTGTACCTTTCTTTTATAGTGCTTCCTGGAGTTCGTAATAATACAATGGCCGATGTGACCATTTGTTTGCTCCTGTCTCCTCCATACACAATCTCAGAGCTTGAGGGCAAGGGCCACGTTCCACTTTCCTTCACTGTTTTACGCTGTCTTGGTGCTAAGTTAAACTGTCTACATGTACTAGAAACTACATCTACTTCAGGGTGTCTGGCAGCATAACCAGCAGGTAAGAGCCCTGGACACAGACCCAGAAAACCCACACCAACTTCTCCATCAGAAGGTTGTGATCTATTGAATATTGGGTCTTCCTGGTGACTCTTGATCTAAATAACGTTTCTGTGTGTGATTGTAAGTTATTTTGTGCATATTCCCTTTCATATTCCATTTCAAAATTATAGGGCATGAAACTGTCCTTTTCACAGACTGGAGGCAGAGGCATACTATAGATGACAAGAGTTAAAGGAGCTTTCTTCCTCTTGGCATGATAGGGGTTTATGGTGCTTTGAATTCTGCTTTTCTTTAAGGTCAGCTCTGAAATTTACATCATGTGCCTCAGAGCTAAGGAAGGCTCTTGGAACACAAAATGACTCCTACCGAGTCATCAGAGGACAGTTTCTTTCACTCCCCAGTGATTTATATGCCCTGGTGTATTACTGAGGAGATGTCAGTGAGGGTCTGAAACAAATCTTCCTCCAGAATAGGAAGTACACCATGGTCTGCCAGACATATGGCACACAGCTCCTCAAAGATGAGACTTCGTTGGGTTCTCAGACCAGGGATGATAAGGATGTTGGAAAGAGTACCTCCTCCTACCTTTGAAGTAGTCCTGACTACAAAGGTTTGAGGAAATTTAGAGTAAATGGAATTCCTGAAATAAGGTTTGGCAAGCAGAAAGCCTATTGTAAAGAATTCCTTGGACATATAATAAGCAAGGTTTCAAAACCCTTCAAACCAATGCAGGATAGGTTAGGGATCCCTAAGAAGCTCCCAACATTCATTTTGTAAATTAGTAGGACTAGCTTTGTTTCTTGGTGCTGCACAGATCCAGCATATTTTCAGTGTGTATGAGTAAGCAGTGCTGATGGGAATTACAGCCTTGGCAATCTTGGATGACTACAACTGCAAGTCTCTGAGATAAACATGAGCCCAAGCTCCATTCACTGGCCATGCCCTTCATCTGTTTTTACTGCTACTGCTTACTAACACCCCCCCCCCCCAAACTAGCTCCACCTCTTTCCCTCTCTATTAACAGATGATTTATTCCCTACCTCACAATAAACTTATGTTTCAATTTCCAGGTTTCCTTCCCCCAAAGATCTCTATCATACCTGTGCCCAGCGCCACCTCTCCTCTGTTAGAGAAGAGCATCTAGCTCTGCAATGGATTTAGCTCCAGGAGTAATTCCTTGCTCATCTCTTCTATGCCTTCCTGCTAATTCTGCCCCTCAGTATGTAAAGAGTTTCCTCTCTACTGATCTCATCTGCTTTATGCCTGGCAAGTCAAAGCCTCCCAGAAAGAGCAATTCTCACTTGCTCCTCTATCCTTTACTGCCATTCATAGTGAACATGTAAGTTCCAATTGCTTTCTTTCCCTTGCCCCACCATCTTATAACCTGTGATCAGTCTCCTTTAGGTGTTTCCCCATTTCTACCGGCCCAGAGTCTCCTCCTATCACTCTGCTTGTTCCGCCTCAGACTCTGTTGCTAACACTGCACTTAAGTGTTGTTCCTAAGGTTAGGAACCCTCTTTTCTTCCTATACATGGTATTTCTCACCTTCTCCTTTGCTCAGTCTTTCAGTTATTTGCTTGATGCCTTTAGGATCTTACTGAGGTGGTAGGCACATTGCTGTGGGCTGAGGTTGAATGAAGCAGGCATTTGACTGCCAGGAATCTTGACTCGGTGGGACATCATTTAAAGAATAGTGCAATTAAATGTTACAAATATTATATGAGCATGCAGAGAGTCCGGGGTTGGGGAGAAGACTTCACAGGAGTAAAATGAGAATCTCTTGAGGGTGAGAAAGAATGTACTAGTAGGACTGGGAAAGGGAGGGGGGAAGGAATGCCAAGGCAGTAACATCCATAGCATAGTGGTTCAGAGCACATGCTTTATAATCAGGCAAGTCTGGATAAAATCCCGGTACCTTCTCTTGTCATTTAGGGGTATTAGGAAGAATTTCTGGAGGTCTCATTTTTCATTTCTGTAACATGGAAATCATAGCCTCTACAGTGTGTGACTGTTGGAAAGGCTAGATATGAATGAAAGCAAAGCACAATGCTTGGCATGCAGTGATCATTAAATGGTAACATTGCTGCAATATAGTCATAACTTTAATGATAATAGATTAAAATAATAGGCCCTTATGAAAATGTGTGTGAAGATCAAGTGAACTAACAGATGTCAAAGGACTTTTTGAAAGTACAGCACATTATTTTGTTATAAAAAGGAATGAATTTCTGATACTTGGAAACAAGGATGAACCTTGAAAATATTATGTTAACAGAAGTCTGACCCAAATGAACAAATGTATAATTCTAATTACATGAGGTGCCTATAAGATGGAAAAAGTACAGCAGAAGTTTTCAGGGATGAGAGAATGGGGGAGTTATTGCTTACTGGGTACAAAGTTTCTCTTTGGGATGACGAAAAAGTTTTGAAAGTAGATAGTGATGATGGTGTGTGACACTGAATGTATTTGATATCACCTGATGGTATATTTAATTTTTAAGTCTAGCAAAAAGGAAAGGCTAAGTTTATGTGCCTTTTCAACAAAAATAATACCACTAAAACCAGACTAAGAGATAAATCAAGACATTTTATCTGTTCAGGACTTTAAAATTGCACTTCTATTTGCAAGGTTTTATGTATTACTAGGACAAACAGGCAAATTTTAAAATTAGCAAATTTTCAAAAGAGGGAATTACCAATGCTAAGTTGGCATTGTGACTGCTCTCAACTCTGGATAGTTGGATGACCTTTAAATAAGGGGGTTTAACAACTTTATTGCATTTTTTTTTTTTTAATCCTGGATTAGACCCAAGAGGGATCTCTTTTACCAAATACTCCTCTCTGGTAATCAATTGCATATAGTATTGGAGCTACAAACTTGTGTTTGAGAGCTTATAGCTTAATGAGGACAGAAAGAATGGACAAGTGCCCTCACACTGAGACAAGAAGTTCAGCATTCAGCAAGGATGTTTAAAACTAGATAACCACTGAACTCTTAGAGAGGCACATTCCCTTGGGCCTTGGCTGGAACACACGCACTCACTGACCTGTGTCCCCTGAGTGTTGATGTCAATGGCATCGCTCCACTCTGTTGTCGTTTCATCCACTTGTTCTATTCTCACAAAAAGGCTAGGGAGTAAGTCTTTGGTCTTGCAGTCTGGATAACTGGAAATCTGATGATATAGTTCATGATGAACTGAGCACTCAGAAGGAATTTTTCTGCAATAAACCTCAAACTTCGGAATATCTAAAAAAAAAAAAAAAGGAGGGATATGCAAATTGGGCCTTGAAGACAAAACTTCAGATATATTAAATATAATAAGAGGAACTTCTCAAAGAAATGT
>NW_004567110.1:26827116-26831059 GCF_000260355.1 Condylura cristata
CCTTGAAGACAAAACTTCAGATATATTAAATATAATAAGAGGAACTTCTCAAAGAAATGTGAATAATACTTTTATTTAAGCATTCTTCACAAGATAGGGTGTTGCTTTCTATTCCTAGTTTCTTGTGTTTATTACTGGAAATGGACATTGGATGAGAAGGAATTTTTCTGCAATAAACCTCAAACTTCGGAATATCTAAAAAAAAAAAAAAAGGAGGGATATGCAAATTGGGCCTTGAAGACAAAACTTCAGATATATTAAATATAATAAGAGGAACTTCTCAAAGAAATGTGAATAATACTTTTATTTAAGCATTCTTCACAAGATCCTAAATAACTACTTAAAGACCTCTGGAAAAGAAATAGGTTTTGTATTATTTAAACTCAATACTATAAACTATACCTTTGATATTTTCCTTTGTAAGTATTGTTACTGGGCATCTGTTGTGGAAAATTATTCGAGGACTAGGGTCTTCTGAGAGTGTTAAATAAGTCACTCCAAAGTGTTCTTGATATGTCAGTGCTATAGCCCTAGAACAGAAACAAATCAAACAACAGAAATGGTTTAGAGAAAAATGAAAGGCTTCATATTTATTTGGATTTGCAATATTTAGAACTCTGTAACACCTTCTCTTTTATAAATAACAGGAAGTGTTTTTCAGGGAAAGGAAGACTTCCTCTCATCTGTTAACCACCATACACCAATTATAGGTTCCTGTCTTTAGCTTTACAATAGTAACATACTGTATATTTATAATAACTCATTCAAAAAATGTGAAAAATTATTTTAAAGAAAACAGCTTTCAATTTCTGCCACTCATAATTACAGGAAGGCATATGCTAGTCTTTCTACTGCTCTTTTTCTCTTTACGCTTATGTGCTAAACTCCTCATGTGGGGTACTAAAGTGCTTGATAAATAATGGCAAAGGAGAGGCCGGCGAGTTTTCAGGACTACTAGAGATTTTGTCTTATTCTTTTTCATTCTATGGGTTGCTAGGTGCATACTGTTTGTTGTTAATTTTTACAAGATCATTATACTTTATAGAACTTCATTTTTGACTATCAGGAGCATTATATTGTGGAATATATTATATTCCACATTATGTGGAATATATTATATTCCACATTATGTGGAATAAGAAAAATTGCTGTGTGGTCACAGGATGCCTATAAAAGGAAGGGAGCATTTTCTAACAGGGACCGACCTCCAGACTACTAAACAATATTTCATATCAAAGCAGGAAAAGAATTCTCTCTGAAGTTTAGTCTACATGATTATTTAAAAAATAAATCAGGTATTTGTCAAATGTGGCCTTTGGTTTATGATGATTTAAAGGCACTAATCTTTTTTTATTTATGTTTTCTGATTTTTTTTAAAGATTTATTTATTTATGCATACAGAACTGGGGTACAGACCAGAGATGCAGGGGCACTGAGAGGATTCACCAGAGAGAGAGTGGGGAGCAGAACAGGCAAATTGACAAAATACACTGCTGAGAGGAGCAGAGGGCAAGGTAGGAGAGGTCTGCTGCCCCATGTGGGTCACCTCTAAGGCCTGATATTCATACTCGTGTAAAGGCACTAATCTTTTAAAAGACATTCTCTTTTAAAATATTATTACTAGAAATTTCTGTATACTTAATAATGCTAGGATGCTAACATCTCAAGTATAGCCTATAAATTCATAATCGCAAGAATAAAATACCTCTCATAAGCTCACAATATTTTATTTTGTATGTTCAAACATATACCATAAATAAGTTATTCCTGACAACTACAGGGAGGGCATGTTGCATGCAAAACCACCACGAAATAAAAGTCCAGTATGAGTGAACCATTATATATCTCTGGCTTGATTCTGTGGCTGCTATTTGCATAATTGGTAATCGGTAATTGAAGTAACTTTCGTGCAGGAACAACCACAGAACAGTCTACTGTGACTCGTGTTTATCTAAACTATCTCTCTTAAAGACTTTCTGAGAAAAATTCCATTTTGAAGGACAAGTAAAATATGGGAAAGACAAAGTTTTCCAAAACTTGACTTTTTGCTATTTAACCCTTATTTTTCATTACTTGACAGAGGTTAAGAAGTCTTAACAGTTGACCTTTTCATTACAATGTATTGCTGCTTGTTTACAGCACAAATACTAATGTCCTCTTCCCTCAGCATTAGCCACATCAGGAAAAAAATCTCACCAGTACATTGGGACAAACCACGTGATCATAATAGTTGACTTAAAAATAAAAGTTAAAACCTAGTTTTACATATGACAAGTACACTACTATCTTTCTCTGTCTGCTGGCACCAATGAACAGCTATACTTACAAGTGAAGGAGGACATCTGTATAAATACCTGGTACAGAATCCATTTTCCCTATGAGTTCCAAAGGGCACTGCTATACTCTGTCTGGGAAACTCTTGTCTAATTAGAGCTGGAAGGCTCCAGCACTGTGAGCTGTCGGCTTCTGCGGCAGGAGAAAAAGCCAACAAGATCTGTTTCTGAAGCAGAGACACATCCAGTGCTGACTGACTGATGTCAGGCATTAAGTCCCAGCAAGGCAGAGAGCTGGATTTCACAGCAGACTGCTCTCCCCCTGGGCAAATACTGAAAGTAGTACTGTCCAGAACATGGAAATACTGAAAAAAGAAGAGAATAGAGAGGGAAAACATTTATTAAGGTAATAATACAGAGTGGTTAAGCTTTGTGAAACACAGCTTTTGGGAAACCCTGACCATGTAGTCTTAGGAGGTGGCCACATGGAGGAGAAGGGATGTGAGAAAACCTGTTCCCATGAGAAAGGTCTAATGAGAGAAATTACAAGCAGTGAGAGCAGGGTCTGCTTTTCTATTCATAATGAAGCATGCACCAGTTGGCTGAGTTGAAAGGTGAGGCAAAGTCCTCAGTGTCCCCCAAATCATACAAAACTGCAAATGACACAGAGAGGTATGGCTGAACTAAATGGGTGTGACTTCCACGTGGGACTTTGGAAAAAAGAGATCTGAATGGGGCAAAGAACAGTGACCTGGCAGCTCAGAGGACAAATCTTGCTGAAGGTTAATTCTCAGGGAGGAGATTATGATTCCAATCATAGCAGGAATTCTACATAGTTTCTGGCACAGTAGAGTGTCTCTGTATTTTAGACTTAAAAAGGACCGTTAGAGATAACTTTCTGAACCTTCTTTCACAGCTGAGGAAGCTGCTTTACAGAGAGCTGGTGATGTGCCGGACATTACAGGGGCAACAGCTGCAAAGCCCACCCGGAAGCCAGGCTTCCCAGTTTCCTGTTTGCTGTTACCTCTCTGTCTCGCAAGACTGCTTGGGAGGCTACAGATTATTCTATCTTTAAAGACTTCTCACATCTGCCTGAAGCAGGGTCAGGGCTGAAAAAGGGGATGTGCCTTGGCTGTTGCACCGAAAAACAAGGGCCTCCCAGTTTCTCCAGGAAGCTGAAGCCAATCAGGAGTTCACTGTGATGCCGGCGCTTGGATGCCACCGGCCACCATCACTCAGTGAGTGGCTGGCCCTTTTACTTGTATGAACTCATTTAGTTTTCACCAAAAGTCTGCAAGGGATGCAAAAATTATGCCCACTTACAAGTGGGAAAATGTCAATGAGGAAAGCCCTGACCCAGTGCCTCAGAAGTCCAAGGGTGGGGAGAAGCAGGAGAGTTATTAGAACACATACTCAAAGCCCCATCGACAGTGATCTCTATTTTGCAGCTGGGTTCTTGTGGCCATCTATTCATTGTATCAATACTTCGGTGAACCAGGAGGAAATTCTATTTTTCTGACTTTTGGAAATATTTTTTTTTAAAGATTTATTTATTTATTCATACAGAACTGGGGTACAGGCCAGAGACGCGGAGGGTGAGAGGCTTCACCAGAGACAGAGCGGGGAGCAGAACAGGCAGATCGACGAAGTACACTGCTGAGGGGAGCAGC